>NC_044549.1:4261556-4494056 GCF_007565055.1 Rhinopithecus roxellana
ATATGGAACTAATCACAGAACCCTAGGGCAATATAATTCACCTACTCAATGAGGATCCAAATTATATGCCTTGATCAATCATATAACAAAAGTGCAGTACTTATACTGACTACATTATTTTTCATGAAACCAAAGGCTTAGGAGACAATCACAAGAAAAAAATTAAAAATGTTCTACCTTTACTGTAATAATTATTGAATGAGCTATATGATATAATAGCTGTTATAATTTGATTAAACTACAGAATGTATTTTCCTCAAGCATTACTAAGGTAGGATGTTTTAGAGCATAAATATCTTTTCTGATGAAAATGAAGACTTAAAATGAAGTCAGTTATTTCAACTTGTAACATAACATGTTGAATGCCAACATAGTGAGGACGTTATTGAGCTTCCTGGGATTATTAATTTAACCTGTGACACTTTTGCCAGTTTAGGATTAGAATTCTATGTATAAATCTAAATAACAATGCTTGCATTTATTATTAAGTGTTTGCTTTATTGGTACTGGAAAAATACTTTTCTGGGTTATTACAGGGTTGATTTATTTAATTTAATTTTAGCCTGTTACCTTTTTTTCTGGAAAGAAATGAAGTTTTATGAAAAGCAAATAGCCATCAAATAGGTAAATCTTTTTTTTTTTTTTTTTTTTTTTTTTTGAGACGGAGTCTCGCTCTGTCGCCCAGGCTGGAGTGCAGTGGCTGGATCTCAGCTCCCTGCAAGCTCCGCCTCCCGGGTTCCCGCCATTCTCCTGCCTCAGCCTCCCGAGGAGCTGGGACCACAGGCGCCGCCACCTCGCCCGGCTCATTTTTTGTATTTTTTAGTAGAGACGGGGTTTCCCTGTGTTAGCCAAGATGGTCTCGATTTCCTGACCTCGTGATCCGCCCTCCTTAGCTTCCCAAAGTGCTGGGATTACAGGCCTGAGCCACCGCGCCCGGCCAAAATAGGTAAATCTTAGCACTGGCAAAATACAGACATAATATTTAAATGAGTTACCCTTTTACATCTTTAAATTATGCAATAGTCTTCTTTTCTTCGGAAGTTCAATGATCTTTTGACCTTGGTAACACAATAATAATAATGCGTACCTATCTCTATAGATGAACATTTGATATCATAAGACATCTGGATTTCTGGAGAAATAAAATACCTTCCTAAGAATTGGCCATATAATAATTCTTTATATGTAAATATTTTGTAAGTTATCTACTCATCTGATGAGGCTCAGATACACTAAAGGTAAATTAGTGAAATGGCTAGATGTCAATACATATTTTCATCAACGTAAAATACTTTCCACTGAAATATAAACAAATGAGTTAACATTTTTGTTATTTTTTTCTTTCCACCTAAATAATTACTGCATTCTTGTATTTGGATTGGCAAGGAATTGATGTAAGACATTCGTTTTTTATAATTCTCCCTTTTCATGATATGTTTTGCTTATTGTAAACTACTACATCAAATGACCAATAAGCTAATCATTATTAGACTTTGCTATGCTTTCTTTTGTGCCAGTAAATAAAAAGTCTAAATAAATGTCGTACACACCTGTCTTATACCCACACCAGACAGGTGAATGGTAATCAGTTAGTGTTGTCGTATTCCTGAAATCAATATATCTTCTTCTTTCCATAAGTGTTTTTATAGTAATACATTACCAAATATTTCATTTTTTAAATAATTTCGTTATCTCCCCTGCCATAACATTGTTTAGCTTATATATTTGAATCTGTTCATGTATCTGGGTGACTAAGTAGACATAGAGACTCCTCTGCTTCTTTGCCAATTCTAATTGAATTTTTTTGACAAATGTAAAAAAAAAAAGCTTCAGTAATGTGCTTGTATTTTGTTCTATATCAATTGAATTAGTTCACTATGATCCCATAGATTTAAAAAATTTAAAATCATGTGTAAATTGAGGCTAGGTGCCAAGAGTCAGGATTAATGCTTAGCTGTTCATCTAAACCTTCATTCATTACCTAAGATATATTTAAATTTAAATTAGTTTAGTTTGTCAGATTTCTAAATTACTATGAAAAATAAACTATCTGCAGTCTGAATGCATTATCAAATATGACGCACATGACATTGGTGTTAGGAAATAAATAAGTCATTAATAAAATTAATTTATAGTTTATTAAGAGTAGTTTATATCAGTGCAATTCAAATATTAGCTAATTCAAAGTTTAGAAAATGTCTTTGATTTCAAAGTAAGTAAATGTTATAAGCATTTAAATTATGTATGGCTGAGTTTCTATCTCATAACACAATTGTTCCAAAAATTATTGCATTATTTGATTTAAAATATTCAACAAGGCAGGATCCCATTTGTATTAAGCTGCAATCTTGACATGTGGAGTAGGGACATCTGAAAAGAGCCTCTGGAAGATTTAAAATTTCCACTTATCTGAAAATTCTGAGTCTACAGTAGTGGTCTGTCTTCTTATCAAGAATGGATCCACGTTCCATGTTGTAAGACACTATGGAGGCCTTTCTTCCACAAAGAAATAGATGCTCCAGTTTTCAGTTGCCCCTGTATCCTCCCGTGGCTGCCCATCCAAAGACCAGGTTATATCCATCCAGGGGTATGCTGGGCCTGATTAGGAAGGAGCAACTAAAAAGCCAAAGGAGCAAAATCTGCCCAACGTGCACTGGCAGGGGCTTGAGTCTATTCATGAGACTGGATTGATTAGGAAGGTACTCCATTAAGAAGACAGAAAATAAAGAACCACTTAGGAGGAGTTGACTGACTTAGGTAAACTCTTTTGTGATATAGGGATTGAACTTTTTGGCTTTGACTTAAGGGAACGGATTTTGAAGTTGCGTAAATGTAATCTCAAAATCAGTGTGATCCCTAGAAACTTTGAAAAAAATGGTAGTTCACACTGAACAAGGTGGAAATGCCTGAGTGAAAAAAGGAAGGGTGAAAAGCTCATGAAAATGGGCACGCTGGGATAGATACAAGGACCCAGAACTCTCACCAGAGAATTCTATTCCATGGGAAAGAACAGAGAACATCGCATTTTTCCAGATCATCGGGAACGTTGTGAAGAGGCTCCACAGCGTCATGAAGTTCAGAGGTGACTCCACTCAACAGAATTTGGCTTACTGATAATGGAGATTTCAGGGCCTCTGAACCAATGGACACCCGTTAGGAGTGCTTAACTACCAGAAGCCAGGTATAGGAGACAAGGATTATAATGACTGATAATTCTGACTGCCAGCCAAAGGAGTTGGACCTGTAGAGAATTATTGCAATGGTGGATAAAGCCTGATATTCCTAGGGAAACAATAGGTTGTCGGGAAATTATATTATAATGGTGAAAGCAAGTGAAGTCTCTAAAATCAGGAACTGGTCAAGACAAAAATAAAAAGTATCACATTGGAGGGTGTGAGCAGCAGAGATTAATGCCAATCATAAAAGATGCAGGAGTGATAGTCCATATCATACTTTCTTCATATAATTCCTCATTCTCGTTCCCAAAGAAACTCAGTGGGTTTTGGGTAATGGCACTGGATTACTGCAAGCCTCAATCTCTATTAGCCATGACCATGGCTGCTGCACCATATGTGGTATCTTAGCTAAAACAGGTTAATATGGCCTCAAGTATATGGTGTGTACATTTAATAAGTAAATGAAATTCTTTATCTTCCAATCAGGAGAGAGAACCACAAACAATTTGCATTCACAGCAATATACATTTTTATTTTCCCCCCAGAGCTAAGTTAACACTTCCATGTTTTGACATAATATAAACTAAAGAGACCTGGACCATCTGGATAGCCTACAGAACATCATATGTATATTCATTACATCAGCAGAATCATGCTGATCAGACAGAAGGAGCAAGAGATGACTAGATGTTGGAGGGCTTAGTAGGACATATGTGGTCCGAAAGGTGAGAAACAAATCCTGCAAAGATCTGGCTCTGTCACATTAGTGTTGGGGGTCCAGTGATCAGGGACATGCCAGAACAGCTCCTCCATAGTAAAAACCAAATTGCAGTCCCTTGGATTCCCTACCACAAAAAAGGAAATACCAATCTAGTAAACTCTTTAGGTTCTGGAGATAATATATTCCATACTTGGGATATGTTTTCATCTTTATATTGGATGACATGGCAGGCTGAAACAGCAAAGTACAGGTTCAGTCTGCAGAACAAAGAATTCTGTCATTTGGGCCATACAACTTGACAGACCCTATAATGCCCGGAAGTTTTAGGGGTGAAAAAAGATGCAACTTGGAGTAAGTGCAGCTGGAAGTACAACATGGGTTGAGATTCTGGATAAGGTCATTTGATATGCAGCAGGGAAATAACAACTTTAAAAGACAGCTTTTGGAGTTTGACTCACAAAATACTTGACCATAGCATACCAAATGACAATGCACTTGAACCTGCCCATCACAGGCTGAGTTAGTTTGAACTCACAAGTCATACAGCCAGGTGAACACAGTGACTGACCATCATGATATGCTGGAAATGAAACATCTCATACCAAGCAAAACCAAGAAGAGTTGGTACAAAAAGGCACATATAGTTATCCCAGATTCCCATGTGACTAGCATGGTTTCATCTGCGTTCCTCCCTCAGCTTACGTACATTGATCCGCGAAGGGTTCTGTCCATTTGACATAGAACAGAGCAAAAGCCACAGGTTGGTTTATGGATGTATCAGCTTGGTATAAAAAAGCAGTTGAAAATGAATGGTAGTTACAATGCTGCCCCACTCGGAAGTAACCTTCGAATATGGCATGAGGAAAAACCTTCCTAATGGGCAAAGCTGTAGGTAGCCCACCTGATTATCCACTTTGTGTGGAAGGAGAAGTGGCCAACGTTTGAAATATCTGTGAACTCATCAAAGGTGGAAAATGATCTGGCAGCCGATGAGGGGCCTGGTAGGAAAAACAGTGGAATATCAAAGACAAAGAGGGACCGTTGGTAGAGACACATGCATGGGCATGGGAGAGTGGTTATAAAATGTGAAGAAGTTTATATTACAGGCTAATTCTCACCAGAATACACCCGCCACAGAAGCAGCACAAAGGACTCAGTCCACTGGTGTCAGCCAGAGTTTGCTAGAATTTACCCCAATGCTGAGATGATTGGCACATGAATTAGGTGACCACTGTGGAACAGATGGGAGCATGTATGGCTCAATAACACAGATTCCCACTTATCAGGGCCCCTCTAGCCATTACTGCCACTGTAGCCAACAACATAATAGCTCTGTGACACTATTCCTCAATTAAACACACTGGCCAGTTGATGACAATTTGACTACATTTTCCTCTTCTGTCCTGGAAGGGCCATTGGCTTGTTCTCTAAGAATAAAGATTTATTTTAGGCTCAAGTTTTTCCTTCCTGTCCGTAAGACCTCCAATATCATAATCCAAGGTCTTACAGAAATCCTGATTCAAAGACGGCATCCAAAGACAGAAATCCTCATACAATACAGCATCCAATCAGTAAAAATAAAATATAAAACAAACAAAAACATCACAATAGAAGAGATGTCAGGATGGACTCATCATCAAGTGATTCATTGATTATCTTGTATTCTGTACCACCCAGAAACTACAGGCATTATGAGTGCCTGCTGAAGGTGAAGCTGAAGTGATAATTCAGAGGCAATGCTTTGTGAGGATGAGGTACTACTTTCTAGGATGCATGTAGACATTAAATCAGAGACCACTATATGGCACTATGTCCTCAAAAGGAAGAATACATAGATTTGGGAACCAAGGCATAGAAGCAGAAGAGGCCTGCTTGCCATTACTCCCAGTGACCTTCTGGATACTTTGTGCTTCCCATCCCTTCAATTTTGGATGCTTCAGGATCAGAGAGTCTGCTTTTGGTCCCTAACTGAGGTACACTTTTACCAGGACACAGCAAGACATTCAAATTACTGCAAAGCTAGTGATGCCACCTGAGCACTTTAGGCATCAGTAGGCAAGAAAACAAATTACGAACTTTTCAGAGGCAATTAAACCTGATCATCCCAGGAGAAGGTAGTGCTGCTGTTTTACAATGGATACAGGGAGCAATGTGTACAGAGCTTGGGTGACTCATGGTACTTCTTCACCTAATTCCAGCCATAAATGGAAAAGTGCAACATTTCTAGCCTTAAAGGTAATGGTTACTGGGGCTTTTATTAGGACACTTCAGGAGTGAGAGTTAACTTCAGAAGTCTGCTGCAAGGGTGGAACCCTCATGGAGAACCTCTGCTAGGGCAATGCAGAGGGAAAATGTGGGGTTGGGGCCCACACACAGAGTCCTCACTGAGGCACTGCCTAGTGGAGCTGTGAGAAGGCCACCATCCTCCAGATCCCAGAATGGTAGATCTACTGACAGCTTGCACTGTGCACCTGAAAAAGCCACAGACACTCCACACCAGCCCATGAAAACTGCTACAGGGACTGTACCCTGCAGAACCACAGAAGTGGAGCTGTCCAACGCCTTGAGAGGCCGCCTCTTGCATCAGTGTGCCCTGGATGTGAAATATGGAGTCAAAGGAAATCATTTCAGAGCTTTAAAATTTGATGACTGCCCCATTGTTTTTTGGACTTGCTTGGGCCTCTTTATTTTGGCCAATTTCTCTCATTTGGAACAGGAACATTTACCCAATGCCTGTACCTCCATTGTATCTTGGAAGTAACTAACTTGTTTTCCATTTTACAGGCTCATAGTTAGAAGGGACTTGCCTTGTGTCAAATGAGACTTTGGACTTGGACTTTTGAGTTAATGCTGGAATAAGTTAAGACTTTAGGGTACTATTGGGAAGCCATGATTGGCTTTGAAATGTAAAAAGAACATGAGATTTGAAAGCGGCCAGAGGCAGATAATATAATTTTGCTGTGTGTTGTCACCCAAATCCCATTTCAAGTTATAATCCCTGTGTATCAAGGGAGGGACCTGGTGTGAGGTGATTGGATCATGGGGGTGATTTCCTTGCATTGTTCTCATGATAGTGAGTGAGTTCTCTTAATATTTGATGGTTTGAAGGTGTGGAACTTTCTCTTTCTCTATCCTGCCACCATGTAAAACATGACTTATTTCTCCTTCTGCCATGATTATAAGTTTCCTGAGGCCTCCTAAGTCATGTGGAACTATGAGCCAATTAAACCTCTTTTCTTTATAAATTGTCTAGTCTTGAGTAGTTCTTTATAGCAGTGTGAAAACAGAGTAATACACTCTTGATTCTGGTTATCAGGAAAAACCTCACAATATACATCTCTTTTTCTTCACAAGTGTGATTTCCTTATAAAAGTTTTACTCCCACCTTTTCTCAGTGATTGTTTCCTAGAGGACTAAACTTGTGACAAACATGATCTTAATAATGTAAACAGTATTGGTGATTTTATCCCTATTTCCTAAGAGAATGCCCAGAAGATGGTTGCTACTCAATAAATCTAGTTGAATTATTTAATACTATAGTCCGTATATAATTTCTGAGAAAAGTGAGTGAAAGTACTCATTATCCAATTCTTCCTTGTTCTTTATGGTAAATGCTTGAAACCAGATGATTAGCTGCAGCAAAGATACTGGTATTTTGCTTCTTTAAATTTAAATAGCTTTTAGTGAATATTAAGAAAACACAAATAAGAATAAACCACTAAAATTATGTAACAGCAACATTTTTGTTGTTACTGTTGTTACATGTATTTTTTTCCCCAAAACACTTCTAGAACTTTGACAATTAAACTGAGACTCATACAGAGTTGATGTCTGTGGCCACTTTTAGGAGGCAACACCAAGGACACTCTCATACTCTAAGGGTCTCAAAATCTCTCTATGTCTCCATGTCTTGAACATCCTAAACCTAATGCTATTAGTGCATTCAAATCTGATGGTAGTAGTTTTATTAGAGTCTTCCAGAAAAACAGCTCACACAGGGAGAGATGGAGACAGACAGACAGACAGATTTATAGATGTAGATTTATTGTAGGTAATTGGCTCTCGTACTTGAGAAGCAGGCAAGTATGTAAATTGTAAGGCAAACTGACAAGCTGGAAATTAAGATAAGAATTGTGATTGCAGTTTTGGGTCTGAAGTCTGTGGAAAAGCAGGCTGGAAACTCAGGCAGAGTTTCTATGTTGAACTCTTGAGGAGAATTTCCTCTTTGGGAAACCTCATTCTTTGTTCTTAAGGCCCTCAATTTATTGGATGAGGCCCACTCACACTATGAAAGGCAATGTGCTTTATTCAAAGTCTATGGATTTAAACATTAATTCTATCTAAAATATACCTTCACAGCAACTTCTACACTGGTGTTTGACCGAACAACTGGGCACCATAGCCTAGATAATTTGACATATCATACTGGTATTTTATCTAAATGACCAAACTGAAGCACACAAACTGTTTCTGACAAAAAAAAAAAAAAAAAAAGAAAAGAAAGGAAAGAACTTGTGGAATTCTTCTATCATATCATACCTACAGAAATAATATTTGCAAATTATCTAGGAAATATGACAACCAGGTTTTGTGAACAAATGAGTGTCAATTGAAGTGATTAGAATGAAGGAGCAGAATGGGATGCTGGGCTTGGGAAGGGTGGTCCTTGACTCCCAGGTCTCCACTTATGAAAAAAGAAGTCAAGTGATCTCTAGAAGTTAAGAAAACTGTTAATATACTCTGCTTTTTATGTTTCTGAATAACTGTCTTATTCATAATATCTGATTAAAGTGATCTGAGGCCGGGCACGGTGGTTCACGTCTGTAATCCCTGCACTTTGAGAGGTCAAGGTGGGTGGATTACTTGAGGTCAGGAGTTTGAGACCAGCCTGGCCAACCTGATGAAACCCCATTTCTACTAAAAATACAAAAAATTAGCTGGGCGTGGTTGCATGCGCCTGTAATCCCAGCTACTCAGGAGGCTGAGGCAGGAGAATCACTTGAACCCAGCAGTGAGCCGAGACTGCGCCATGACGCTCCAGCTTGGGCAACAAGAGCAAAACTCCATCTTGAAAAAAGTAAAATTAAAAAAAATAATAAAATTAAAGATAAAGTGGTCTGAAGGTTCACTGCAGAGGCAGACACAGGAAATAAAAGAAATCCTATGTTGATGAGAAATAAGGAGAGAGGTCATTGTCTCTTCTTTATCCTCTTTCATTGGACCAAAGAAATTTCACAATTACTATTAAAATATTTACATATTAGAGATATATGGAACCAGAATGTGTTTTAAGCATATTTAGCATATAGTCTCTCATTTTTAAATGATTGAAATTTGGTATTTAGGAAGAGGAAACCAATAGTAAAAGTTGTTAATTTTACTCCTCATATTGTCAGGCTTAATTTCATTTTAAAAGGAAAGTTTATTTTAAAGAAAATTATTGCCCAGAGTGAAATGAAGATCATGCTTAAAAATGCAGTTAATTTTATGTAATCAGTGATTTAAAGGACAGTTTTCCAATACTATGCTGCATCAGTGAATGCAGTAACAGAAATGGAGGATATATGAGACTGTCCTCATTTGCTTTGGGGTCAGGACTTTGAAGAGGAAAGAGATCCTTGTTAAGTTCACTTACCCTCCAAATCCACTCTCCAGCAAGCTTGACTAATCAGAAAGACACGCCACATCATTTTATCAAAAGCTTTGATATCTCTATCTCAAATAAATGTTTCGTTTAATAAAATCATGTTTCTGAACTAAAAGTTTATTTTTCCTGTGATTCTCTATTTATCCCCATTTTTTTAAAAACCTGTTCACAATAGTCTTTCTTTGATTTTATAAAACTTTATCGTTGAGTTTTTAGGTCAGATCTTTAATGCAATATAATCTGCAGAGTAACTTATGAAGATAAAAACAAAGTGAGATAGAATTTAAGTGGGAAAAGAAATAGTCAACATTCCAAGATTCCAAAGTCCTGATCTGGAATCACTAGGATATCTCAAAACAGTATAGAAACGGAACTAAGTTGTTCAAGACACTAATTTTAGTTATAGTTAAAATCACCCAAATAATACTTGACATAGTTCCAGATAGGGAGAGTGATAAAAGATTTTCCTTACAGTTTTATAGTTTGAAAGCAAACGCAAGACGGTAATCTGTTGTAGTAATTTGTGTAAAATTTGTGTTGTAATGTATTGCTTATTTTACTGATGGCTTTAAACTCAGAGTAATTTAATGGATATTTACTTTGTTGAACCCTTTGTTTGAAAACGTCTTAATTCTTATGTGTTTGTGCATTTGCAATGGGGCATTGAAGGGATTAGTAATCTTGTTATCTGTAATTGAACATTCCTATATATTGTTTTCTGGCATGCAAGGTTTGTTTTATGTACGGATCAATTCTATCACACGATAATAATTACTATCCTGTTCACAGGATGTTTGGAGAAGCTAATGGGCAGGCATTCTATCTCATCCATGGATATTTGAAACTCACACTCAATAAAGTTCCCGTTGGTCCCAAGGGTATGACTACAGGTACTACCTGAGACTTCATTACATAGAATAAACATCTTGGTAAAAACAAAGGTTCTCAACTAACCAACAGCGTAGAGGGTCCAGAAACATGCCTGCACACATAAGGTTAATTGATGATTGAGAAGGTGACACTGCAGTGTAGTGGGGAAAGGGTCATCACTGTAATAAATGGTGCAGGGTTAATTTCATTTCTACATGAACAATAATAAATGCTGACTCCAACCTTACAACATATGAGAAAAAAATTTAATCCAGACAGATTGTATATTTAAATGTAAAAGATAATCTTTTGACAAAAGAAAATTGTTTACCGTCACCTTTCCAGCAGTTACCAGAACCTAGCTATCCCTCTCTCCCACCCCACTCATTTTTAACCGTCACCCTTCCCTGCTCCTTCTTCCTCAGCTCATGCAATACCTTGCAAATAGACACCATTAATGGAGACGTTTCCCACTAAAGAAATAAACCTGCTTGCCTTTATGTCCAAATTCTTTGTTTTACTTTTATTAAAATACAAGCTTTATTTCTATTAAAGAACAAAGCCCAAAACCAACTAACACAAATATGCCACTTTTATTCTGAATCCTCTCTTTGTGCTTTCTTCATCTGCAAGAAAAGTAAGGCTCCTACTCATTTGGTTATTGTGAGTATTAAATCAATTCCGTGTAAAGCACTTAAAATAGTGCCTGGCACTCAATATGTGTTAGTTACTGCCATACCCACACAAACAATGTCTTAAGCAAGTTGACAGCACTTGTGGTCTCCATTTCCTCATCTCTTCATACAAAAATCAAATAGGATTTTACCCACGGAGAAAAATAAATAATTATAACTCCCTAAAATCTTCTCTTGCCCATGGAAAAAGACGTGGATACTTTATGGCTATGCGCTTTGAGGCCCTCGGCGATCTATTCCTTAATCCTGTCTTATACTTTCTCTTAAAACAGTTCCCATTTTGTTCACTATGGCCCAGGTATAGTGGTTCCCCTAACATGCCAACGTCATTCCTACCTTTGTCATTTTTTAAAATCTGCCTTATTTGCATAAATTCTCACAAAAGTATGGATTGTTTTTCTCTGCCAAAAAATTCCCAACACCCATAATAATATCTGGCACATATTGGGTATTCAAAAGTTATGTGTAAACTAAAAGAATTACTTCCCCATGATGCTAATGAGGCTGCTTCACATTTCCTAGTCCAATACACATACCTTTTCATAGATATTCCTTTTTTCCGATTAGACTACAATTTGCTCCTTAAAATTTTCCTTTTTATTTTTGGCTTTGGTGACTCTTTTCTGTTTTTTTTTTTTTTTTTTTTTTTTTTTTTTTTTTTTCCTTTTTCTACCAGTCCCACTGTGTTTTCTCCATGTAGGTATTTTTTGCAAGAAATATCTTGGATATCTCTGGACGTCTCGATTTTGAATACCCTAAAATTTGTTCTTCTTCATTAATTCTGTCCTTTCTCCCCAGATAACACATTCAGCCCTATGGCTAATGATTCCTAAGTTTCTATCAATGGCCTGAACCTGTCCTTAAGCTCCAGACTTGTATGACTAGTCAGCTATTTACCATCTCTACATGTCTACAGTGAAATGTATGTATGCCTTTTTCCTCAAATCTGTTGAACCCATGATTCACACATCAGCAAATAGTGCTGTTAGCCACCCAGTCGCTCAAGGCAAACACATAGGTGTTCTCTATTATTCCTTCTCTATCCTCCACATCACAAGTCATCTTACCTCAAAAATACATCTTGGACTCTCTTACTCTCTTTGGGTTCAATGAATCATAATCATTGTTGATCTCTACTATTCTACAACAAACAACTACTACTACTGGTATCACTCCCACCACCATCTTTACTACTAGCAGTTAGTTATCTATAACTACTTTCTGAATAGTTTTCATACCTATACTTTTGTTCTTCTCTAATATGCTCCCCACAAATTAAAGATCTTGCCCATTTCCACTGAAATAACTAAATGCTCCTTGAATGAGTTTTCATTAATCTTAGAATGATAAAACACCCAAAATCTAAAGGTCTTACCATGCTTAAGGGCCCTTCAGGATCGGCCTTCAGTCTCCCAACACTTGCTGTGCTTCAGCTGTGCTGCTCTCCTCTTTCTATACTTTAAATTCCCTAAATCTTGCTAGATTAGTCTTCGTACTAACTAATTTCTCTGGAGGCTATTTTCTTCCACTCTGCAGGATTGACTCCTTTAACCTTCTTCAATTTACTGTTGAGTTGCTACTTCCTCAGAAAATTGGTTCTTCCCGAAACGTAGTAAGTGAACTACATTTTTCCCACTTGTTCTGTAGTGCTGATGATATTTTCCTCATTTACCTTATCAAATATTTTTAAATTTTATATTATTACTCAATTATCCACTGGAAGGTGAGTCCTAGATTCAAGGATCTTGATTGTTTTGCTCACTAATTAATCATTAGAATCAGTGCAGTGCAATCCTTGCTGTTTCAGTTGTAGTTAATGTTGAGTAAATATTTTCAATAATTGATTATATCATTCCCAGGTGATGTCCAATATTGCTAGAGTAACACCTTTCTACTCAAAGCATGGTCTGGATGGTCAGCAGTGGCATCACCTGGGAGCTAGTTAGATTTGCAGAGTCTGAATTTTAGAAACATCCCAGTTGGTTTCTGCACATTAATGTTTGAGAAGCATGGATTAATATACATACATTTTTTGTTTAAACATGTACTACCTGAGACTCCAAGAATTTTTTATCCAAGTATGTTTAATCATAAAATGCTCTTAGAAATGAAGAACATTAAGTAGTTCTTGAAAAGGGGCAAATGGACCAAATGGATATGCAGTAGGTAGGAGCCATACACGGTAGGGCATATCTGTAGTCCCAGCACTCAGGGAGGCTCAGGCAGGAGTTGAGTCCTGCTTGAGTCCAAGAGTTCCAGGCTGCAGTGAGCTCTGTTTGCATCACGGCACTCCAGCCTGGGAGACAGAATGAGACCCGCTCTCCCTAAACAAACCCAAACAGAACTAAACAAAACAGAATAAGTAGGGAAAAAAATGAGTGTTTTAAGACAGGCTTGTAGGCAAGAGCTAGTGAACCACATACAAAAGGAATCAAGACCAGAAAAAGAGTTCTATGTCACCATGGTAGTTGCATCGGATCAGGCATACAGATCAGGATAAATGAAAACCAATTTTAAGTGAAGCCAGCAATTGGAAATTTAAATGTCTTCTTCAGATCTAAAGAAAAGTTGCAATCACAGAGATACTCAAAATAGAGTGTTTAATACCACATGCGGGAGAGTTTATAACATATTGCTGTGATTGCTGAGGAAGTGGAAGTTGGCTATAGCTTTATTCTAGATGTGATTCAATTTGTATATCCACCACAATTTATATATAGTGTACTAAGAAAAATGGTACTATGACATAGTGTTCTATTTCCTATCATCTTCCTAAAACACACAATAACTGAACTGAAATTTCCTAAAACATAAACACAAAACTGATACAAAAAGTTGGCCTGTGGATGGATTCTTCGGTGTGGACATTTTTATTAGCTGTTAGAAGTGACAAGAGTATAAGCAACCCAACAGACATTTTTTACAAGAGCAGGAAAACGAGAAAGTGATGTGGCTGAGGATTTCACCTTTTCCTGACAACCTCTTTTTGTGAAAATGCACTTCCTGAGAAGACAGGCCACCTGGTATCAAGCAGAATTTCCACATGGACTTCATGGACTTTGTTAAGCGGCGGCGTAAGATAATAAAGATTTTTTTGTTGAAAGTTTTTTACAAAATGCTAAATTCGGTTCTCACAACTGAATAAAGGGAAAAGTACACACTTTCAAATATTCAAAAATATTCAATAAATTAAGCTGTAAAGTTATTCAGCCATGTACATCCAAATTCTTCTGAAACCATAATAAATATAACAAGGGAAAATATGCTTTTGAATTATGTCTACAGGAATCCTGTCTCAATATAAGATATAGATTGGAATTACCCTGATGGTGCTTAGCACAACTCTAAATATTTTGTTATTTTGCTAACTAAAGTGGGAAAAATATAAAAATCAACTTGGAATTCTTCTCTCTCCTTGGACATATGTATTCTAATTAATATATAGACATGCACCTCAGCTGCAGTAAGATTATCATCATAATCTAAATAGTTTTTTTATAATTTCATTCTTTGCAAAGGGTGTTTACTCAGCTTAGAATAATGTCCTTAGAGCAATGGTTCCCATGGAAATCTTGACCACCTGCAAAATCAGACAAATGTGAACCCACTACAAAATAAATTTCTTATTATTTTATTTAATTACATCTCAGAAATTTGCATTAGAATATAAAGTTACTGAGGTCAAGGACCACAACTAATTCATCTTTATACTCCCAAGTCTAGCAAAGGTATCAATGTTATCCTAACCCTCCAATGTTTCCTGAATGAATAAGTACAAGGAATATAGATCTTAAATTAATACTCGATTGTGATTGTTGGCTCAGGTTTTACATGACAGTTCAGTCCCAGAGCAGCAAGTTAACATTCCCACTTGTATCAGGATAGGCTAACGTGTGATGCAGTATTAAAATGCAGAAGTCTTCATGACTTAAAATAATGCAGGTTTGTTTCTCAGGCATGCCTTATTTCTATTTCTACCTTATTATATCATGGTTGGCAGAGGTCTCTCTGTTCATTGTGGTCAGTAAAGGGTCCAGGCTGATGGTGTGGTCAGTGTTTTAATAGTGTCTGTCATGCCAGAGAGAGAGAGAATGATTAGTTACAAATTAGCTTTAAAAGCTTCTCTCTACAGCTACTAACAGCACTTCACACATTTTGCTGGCCAAAACAAATTAAAAAGTCAAATTTGATTCCAAGAGTAGAGAATTCCAAAGGAAGGGAGGAATCCTACCATGTGCCTGAAAAAGAAAAGCTGGGAATATTTGGCTAATAGCAGTACTGATTATTCCAACAAAGTTTTCAAAGGTTTATAGGATCAGAATATAGCACTCTATCACCATCTCTCATATTTCCAAAAATGGTGTGTTGTGGTGGTGCTGGGAGGGGGAAGGGTCAATATTTTGTGAGAACTGATGAGTAATGATTTTAATGCTGGAGGAGTTTTAACCCAGATAAAAATGTTGCTAATGTTATAAAAGATAAAATGCACATGTGTGTAACATGAGAGCTAGCTTAAGACATGACAAATCCATCACCCACGATGCTTTGTGATGCTTTGCATGTTTTGAGTTATAATGGAATCTCTTGAATCTATAGTCATATTTATACCTACATATAGCATCTCACTTCAAGCCCAAGCCAAAGAAGCACCTACAGCAGCATCCTGTACATAATTTATGGCAATCAGTAAATTTTGCTTGTTCTTAGTGCTCATATAGAACTCATTCAGAGTTCACATCCACTCTTACTACATTTTATTAAAATCTTAAGCATAATATTAAAGAAGTTTTAGTTGAAAATTCTTGTTCCTCTTATGCCCAGATTTAGAACTATAAGATTACAGAATTAGATGTCCCTGTGGTCTTACTTCACAAGAATTGAAAATAAACATACAGGATATATGCAAAAGTATGTATGTTTTCAGGTAACATTTGTACCAAGAAAGAGATCTTCAGCATCGATTTTTGGCATCATATCTAATAAACACTATATTTGTTAATAATAATTATTTTATTCATATCATTAGTAAGTCTTTATACTTATTTTATTTTGAAGTCAAACAATTATTTCTTTGAGTTGTGATTTTTAAAGGGCACAGGATACTGAAGTCTGAAGACACCTTTATTTAAAGTACACCCATGTTTTTAAATGCCTTGTCAAAGTAAGTTATATTCTGGAAAAGAATTCTCAGGGCATATGCAGGTCAAATCCCTCCTACATGCACCATTGCAATAAAAAGTTTATCATAACAAAGAGTTCATGTAAGTGCTGGCTGGTAGCCTATGTTAACAGAGTCCTGCATATCTAGCAAAAATGAATTCCCCAGCACTGAGTAAGAGTTCAAGAAGTTTTTATCTCCAAAAGTCATAGTAGGTTTTAATTGCCAAAAGGTTTATTGTTTATTATGAGGTTTTTGACTCTTTTATTTCATTGAGCAATTGTTCATTTTGTTTCTGTGAGATGTATTGGTGAACTACTTGATTCCCAGAATTTTTTCTTTTTTTCTGTAATATTTCATAATCTTGAGATCCAGGAGGTTCAGCGAAGGAAGTACATAGTATCTGTGCCCTAGGGTAAAGATTCCACACATTGCTGAGATTTCAGAGACTACTGCTTTCTATAGTTGAATTATTGTATTATAATAAACAATACTTAGTGAATAGTGAGTAGCAGATATTTATTTTTTCAGAGATCAAAAATATTAATATTGTTGATCTAGGGCCTACCCACCCCCCCTGCATACACACATAATGCACTAAATATAAAGAGGTATGCTTCACTTCCCTAGTAGAATGGTGGTGGTATAAAATAAAGGCTTCCCAACTCTTTGTTTCCTAGTTGCAAGGGTGGCATAAGGTGGGATAAGGGTGGCAGAGTTTGTATACAACCATCTATGGCTTCTAGGAATTCGTACTACCGTGGGACACAGCAAAATATGTGGTCTTATACACAAGGTCTTGGTGATACTCTGTGGAAAGTCAATGGGGACTTGAGGATAATTGAGTGTACTGCTAAAATGAGCGCACTGATAAAACTGTCAGTTACCAGATTCATGACATGGGGATGTGAGGACAGGGGAAGGAGGTGGCAAAGAAATTTAGAAGGGACCTAATTGTTTGCCAGACTTAGAAGTTTGAATGCCCACAAATCACAAAGATGGCAGAGATCAGATTCAGTGAGAGTAAGGGAGTGGGGAAAGTAGAAGGACAGGGGATGATGGTATGAGACGGGCCTATAGAGAAAGGTGTTGGAAATGAATATTGCATGGTAACAGACGCAGCCACGCTGGTGAGCAGCTCAGGCATGGTGACTGCAGAGAACACTGGAACTAGGCAACTGAGAAACCAGTGGAATAAAATGAATGTAAAAATTATGGAGCTAGTATTTTTAGCAAAATATGTGACTAGCAGTAATTACAGTTACTACATGTTGGGAAGTAGATTAAAAGTGGAAAAATTTATACCAAAAACAGGTAGAGTTTAGGTTGAATAATTCTTGCCTAAATCATACTTAGTTTCCATGACAAAGGCTCCTATCAAGGATGGGAACCTTACCAGACTTGATATTTGTTTCCTCATCCTTCTTTTCTAAGAGAACTGTGATCTGTGTGCCAGTGTGTGACAGTCTTCCAGTGTTCCCAGTTGTATGTATTCACAGTGAGGCCTCTCTTAAGAGTTAAGAGTTGTCATCTGATATAGTCCTCACCATTGAGATTTCAGTGGAAATAGCCAGTTGGTTATTCCTGGAAATGATTTTTGTTTTTGTTTGTTTAAGAGAACTGACTTAGCTGGCTGCTAAGTGTGCACTCCTCCCAAAATTTATATGTTAAAATGCTACCCCCTAATGTGATGGTATTAGGCAGTAGGGCCTCTTGTAGAAGCATATACCACAAAGGGTTCACACTTAATGAATGAAATTCGTGCCCTATGAAAGAGACTTGGACTTTGCCCCTTCCATCATGGAGGATGCAATGAGAAGACGGCTGCCTATCAGGGATGGGAACCTTACCAGACTAATGTGGCCATGCTTTGACGTCAGACTTCCCAGCCTCCAGAATTGTGAAAAATAAATTCCTGGTATGTTGTATCTGGCAGAGCAGCCTGAACAGACCAAGGAACTGATACTGCCAGGCTTTTTCTTTTGTCTTTTGTCCTTGACGCTTTTAACTACATGGAGCAAGAATGCAATCTCTAGACACGAAGTTGCCAACTTTTGAACATCGAAATGAAGGCCTTGAATTAAAGATATCTGAGCAGAGATCGGTAGAGAGCCTGGACTCAGATGGTTTGGAGAAGTCACTTTGTGACCATCCCTGGACTTTCTTGCTATGTGATAAAATTTATCCCTATGTGATTAAGCCCCAATAGACAGGTTTCTGTTATAGGCAGATCCCTAATTGGAAAAGCATCCAGTTGCAATGATGTTGCCATGGAATAGTTATGTCTTCAGGAATGAAACCCTGACTCTTCAGATGACTGACATGACCTAATGGTGAACTCACCGATTTAAAAACGGGGCAGTAGTTGGCTGCTATCCTGCCGTTTCAAATCTGGCTCTCCAGGTGTTCAGGAATATTCATAACCAAAAGAATGTTAATTTATTTCTGATAATCTATACTATGCTACTCAGTTTTCTTAAAATGATATTATTCTGTGAAATTGATCCTTACGTTAATTTGGAGGGGAAAATAACTTGCCAGGTCGAAGTTTGAATAAATTAGAAAATGAAAGGCAGCATATGTTCTAAAAAATCTGAAAATTAGTTACAAAGTCCCAGTTAATTTAATTATCTGGTCTTACTGCCTTGGAATAATAATGCAGAATGAGAGTTAGAATAAAATTAGCCCCAAATATAGTCCAAGGAAAATTTTAAGACATGGTTTGATTATCTACTTTAAATATAACTTTTATAATCAAAGATACAATTTTAATGATAATCTATTTCATAAAGCCACATTTCCATTTCTATTGTGCAACCTAATGGACCACACTTGTTATCTACCACTATATTACCTACTTTCATTGAATATTTTCAAATACAAATATGCAGCCTAAAGATACAGAAAATAATGTGCAAATACAGAGTTGAATAGAACATCTCATATAAATACGGTTGAAATAATGAGTAATGTATAATTATTCTAAGCGACATAAGTAGGCAGATCTGATATTTTCTTGAGTATGGCTATATACACTGTGGAAATGCATGGGTATGCACACTATTTAAAATGTTTACTTGTAAGATATCTCTGCTTCTAGGGTTTAAACACTAAGCCAGGTCCAGTTTGAGTTACCTTTGGAAGAAAAAAAGTAAAACTTCCTATTCTGTACAAATTTCAGGCCACTAATCTGCCTATTAATTATATTAAACACACACATGCATACTCATACACAAGAGCCTATGGTTTATTGTTCCAAAAACTCTGTGTACAAATTAAAGGATCTTCTGCTAGGATTCAGTATGATTTATGTCCATTAAACTGACTTGATAACCACCAAGCATCATCTAATTTAGAGTCCTTAGAACTGACAGTTAAATAAAACTAATGTTATTGAAGGCATTTTTCATCAAGTAAGCCTTCTTGCCTAGATAACATCTCTTATTATCCATTTTGGATCTTACCTATCCTAGTAAAATACGATTATATTAAATTCCGAGGTCCAAGATGGGTTTTGCACACACACTGTAGTTTCTAAAGTCTTTTAAAAAAATATCTCAATCCATGAAAAGATATGGAGGAAACATAAATGCATATTACTAATGTAAAAAAAAAAGCTAATGTAAAAAGGCTACCTCCTGTATGATTCCAAATATATGACATTATGGACAGAACACATCTATGGAGACAGTAAAAAGATATTTCCCAGCAGTTTCACGAGAGGAGGACAAATAGGATGAACACAAAGGAGGGGCAGTGAAATTATTTTGTATGATGCTATAATGGTAGATATATGTCAGTACATATGAGTCAAAATCCATCAGAGTGGACAACACTAAGAGTGAACTCTTCGGGTGATATTGGCATGTGGATTTGGGTGCACTGATTGTTAAAAGGTGCACCATTCTGGTGGAGGACATGTGGCACGGACTTGTCGGGGCAGTGTAGGGCATATATGATAATTTCACATTTCTTGCTTGAAGCTGCTCCAAAAAATAGTAATTTTTTAAAAAAGATTGCTAAAGCTTATATTTTCACCAGCAATATTTGATATGAAAACAGCTAATTGAAAATTTGGGATGTAACAAGCGCATTATACGTGTAGTTTTTCTTTGGTCCAATGGCCTCAAGTCAAAATCTGTTAAAGTAGATACATAAGAACCCCTCCTCAAAAATAACCAAAAAAAAAAAAAAAACCTCACTCAGACACTACTCTCTTACTCTATTATACCTTTTGTCATAGCATGAAAAAGTATTTGATACTTTTTTAAACACGTTGCTCTATTTATATATAGTAGTTGTACATATTTTGGAGTACATGTGATATTTTGGTACTTGTATATTTAAAATGTGTAATGACCAATCAAGGTAACTGGGATATTCATTGTCTCTTATCTTTTCTTGCTTTGGGAACATTACAAATCTTATCATCTAGCTACTTTGAAATATGTATGTAATAAAGTGTTATTACCTCTAATCTCCTTACTGTACTATTGAATAGTAGAACCTATTGGTTCTATCTAAGTGTATTTCTGTATCACTTAACTAACTTCTTTTCTTCCCTACCTTTCCTCCTCTTCTCAGGCTCTGGTTACCATGATTCTACTCTTCTACTTCTATTAGGTCCACTTTTTCAACTCCCTCATAGGAGCGAAAACATGTGATATTTGTCTTTGTGTTTCTGGCTTATTACACTTAACCTAATTGCTCCTATATTGCTGAAAATGACAATATTTCATTCATTTTTATGGCTAAACAATATTCCATTATGTACACATACCACATTGTCTTTATTCATTTGCTGATGGTATTTAATTACATTTTCATTTGTTTAGTAACTGTCTCTCCTAGTAAAACTTGAGCAAGTCACAAGAGATCTGGGCCCCGGGCTATATCGATCATTGATGTGTAGGCTTTGCACCTAACATGCTGCCCAGCATGTAAGCGTTTCAAAATATCTGGGGACTATTATATCACTGATGCTTTGTGTTTGATTAAAATATGTATCTGGAGGCCGAGTGCAGTGGTTCAAACCCCAGCACTTTGGGAGGCCAAGGCGGGCAGATCACCTGAGGTGGGGAGTTCAAGACCAGCCTGACCAACATGGAGAAACCCTGTCTCTACTAAAAATACAAAATTAGCCAGGCATGGTGGCACATGCCTGTAATCCCAGCTACTTGGGAGGCTGAGGCAGGAAAATCACTTGAACCTGGGAGGTGGAGGTTGCAGTGAGCCAAGATCACGCCATTGCACTCCAGCCTGGGCAACAAGAGTGAAACTCTGTCTCTCTGTGTCTCTGTTTCTGTCTCTCTCTCTCTCTCTCTCTATACATATATATATATATATAAAAAATACATATATGTCTATATATATATATAATACATATATGTCTATATATATATGGAACAATTACAGCAAAATGTTAAGATAGTTAAATTTGGGTGGTAAATATATATGTCTTCATTATAATATTTTCTATACATCCCCATATGTTTGAAATATCCCATAAGTGAAGAAAATGAAAAGCTCTGTAAGTAGCTAGAATAGGTTTCAAATTCAGTAAAATATTGGCAAACAACAAAAAATGAACAAATGATTAATCGAATTAAATATTTTAGTTTGTGTTTGAAGAGCACATTAATTTAAAAAATGTATATATAGAATGCTTGATTGTGGATTTTTAGTGATCGTATGTTTAATTTGAATCAGAATATGTCCCTGACCCCTTCGTGGGCGGGAACCGGAGTACACAAGTGCTGGACTCATCCTGCCATTCTGGCACAGACAGTGGTGAACTCTACTCACTGGAACCCGCTGCATTCTGCCGCTTGTGGGAGGGAGCATGCAGGTGAGCAGGGGCAGAAGCCAGGGAGAATGCTTTTGCATGCCAGCAGGAGCCTGTACTAGCCCTGCGGCAGTGTCTGGGATGGGTGCTCAGGACCCCAAGCCCCAAAGAAATCGTTACAGTGCTCTTGTAGCTCAGCCGTTAGTGAACGGCTGTTAACAGCTCAGGGGACCCTCTTCCTTTTTGTGTGAGGCAGCTGGGGTCTGCCAGAGAGGGCAAAGGGTCAGTGTGACAGCCTTTTGCATCCACACTCATTGTGTAGAGGACTATATGCTCTTGCAAACGAAGCAGGGCATTCCCCCACTAATATTATAAGTCCTGCTCTGGCAAACGAAGCAGGGCATTCCTCCTCTGCAAACAGGGAGGACAAAGGAGCCTACAAGACTGGCCTCAGTTGCAAATAGCAGACCCTGGGGGCTTGTTTATATGTAAACATCTTGGAAATCCAGAAAGTCAGGGAAAGGTCAGAAAAACAACAATGTGTCTTGCGACTTGGTAACGTTCCACAAACAACGGTATAAAATAAAGCGGAGCGTGTGGTTCAGGGCGGCCACCATGTTTGTCTTGTCTTGCGTTGTCTTGTGTGTTCATTCGTTTGTTCAGGAAACACGCGGACCCCAACACGTTGCACCTGAGCTCTTGTCTAGTGTCCAGGAGAAATGAAGTAGCGTGAATGAATTGAAGGATGGTAAATGCAGGGGGATGGGGGTGGGATTTGATTGCCAATGGAGGTGGCTCTCAGTGGGAAGGGGAGCTAAAAATGGGACTGGGCAGGAAGATAATCTTCTCCTGAAGTCTGGCTATCTCTGGATGGATTATTCTCCAAGGTAGGCCATCAAGCTGTCTCTCTGAAGTCGAGCTGCTTCACTCTGACGTACAGCCGTAGTCTCTGATGTCCAGCTGCTTCTCCTGTCTTGCCAGCTGAGCCTGGGGTTTTTATGGGCACAGGATGGGGAGTGGGGCAGGCCATGCAAGGTTCTGGAAAAGGCAACATTCGAGCAGGAAAACAGGGATGTCAGTTCTCACTGTAGTGAGTGGTTTCAGGCTCTTCGCCTTGAGGGTGGGGCCCTTGCCAGGCACCTGCCCTCTTCTGCCCAGAATTTCCCTGCCTTGTGTCCCTATCAAATTGTCATAGAAAGCCTATTCATTGTTGATGAAAATAATTTTCAGTATGTTAGTGACATGTCATCTTATTCTTTAGGAATTACACAAGTGATATGAAATACTTTCTTTTAATGTAAAGGATTTTCATATATAGATATTTATTGATCTTCAGACTATGTTTCCTTTTTTTTTAGTTACAAAACTTAAATTACCCCCTTATTTTGTCAAATGCTAGTAATTTGGGTTTGTGGTTATTATACTTCAGTTTAATTTTGAATGTAGCCTGAGGCAAAAGCCAGACCCTGTGGTGTCTCCTAGTGAACTCAGCTGGTTTTATTCCAGTTCCTTGTAAATTCTCACCTGCTTCATAGAAAATTCCAACCTAATTGGCACCCTTCCTGTTTCTATCTATGAAAAAGCTGCAAATTGAATACACTGTTACTGATCCTCAAGAATAAACATAAACATCTCTAAAGAAATATGCAACAAATCAATATAAAAGCCAAGTGTGATTTTGGAATGGCATTACATTTTCAGGGTAGTTTATTAAAAGTGACTTAAAGTTTTCGGTGGAGAAAACTGAGAGACTGAAAATAAATTATGACATTTAATTTTAACAAGAGTCATATGTTTCTTTTCACAATAGGTAGTATTAAACAATTGTTACGTTAAGGTCAATCATTTCCTTAAAAAGGTATTTAAAAGACATTTTAATGGAATAAATGCCCTGATTATTTTGGATTTATTAATGCATTCATTTAAAGCATTTGTAGTCATTACTACAGTATAAACTGAAATTCTATCCTCTTATATTTTTCTGAACACATAAAAGACCCTGCTGCAAGTTAGCACATTCAATAAGACATTTAAATCCACAAATATACCTTAAAACTACTCAATATTTTAACTGTTTAGGATGTCAATGACATCCTTAGGAGTTCCAAGTACTTTGTGAGGAATAATTTTTTTTTTAATTAAATTTTTAAAACTTTTAAGTGAAGCCTTAGGTTGGTGCTTCCCAAACTCCTTTAGAAATTGAGAGCCATAAACCAAGCCTAGGTTGTTTAATTCCAAAGCTTCACATGCACTATGATTTTATTTATCAGAAGCAATGTTTCAGATTAGGATTTAGAAAACTTTAATCCTTTCTCTGTGTTGATGCACCTTTGTGCTGCTGATATAACAATACAGATTATTTTAAAAACTTTAATCACTTTGAAAGATACCTATGTTTATTTTACACATAATATTTATATAGAAAAATTAAAAATTTAAAAATTTGAATAAACAAAATAAAAAAGAGAATAATTATGTGAGACCAAAAAAAGAGACAATTTCTACTATCATTTTAGTTTGTTGTCTTCCATTTTTTTCTATAATTATTATTTGTATATATATATTATGAATATGCAGCACAAATAGTTGATGATTTTTACTTACAAATATTTTATGAGTATCTATCAATAAATGTAAATGTACCATAATTTTAATATTAATAGCTGAACAGTGTCCTTTTGTGAGAGTAGAATAGTTATTATTTACCCAATCTACAATTTCTAGATAAACAACTTTCTAATTTATTTACTTTCATATATCTATGTGTCTATATCTATTTTTGCTACATATGGTTATCCTATATACCATATATATTATACAGATATATTCCAGTTTTTCTGTCTCCCAAACTCCAGAGAACATTTACAAGCTCTCTAAGAAGTACTTCTAAAGTGTGTTCTCTTTGCCTGTGGTGATAGAAGAAAAACTACCACCCTTTTTGTGTGTATGTGTGTGTACACGTGCGTGAATGCATGTGTGTGTGCATGTGTATAGCTTTAGTTTTTATATTATATTACCTTGGGGTTCAGAAACCCAAGGAAATATAATGTAAAAGAGCCTGACATCTGTCTCTGAAATATTCCCCACACTCCAGGTTCGTCAACTCCCATATACAGTCTGGAGGCAGGCACACTGGGCAACCCAGGCAGAACTGTTTTCACAGTGGTTTGACACTGGCCGCATAGATGATATAGCATCTTCTTTATGATACGGAGTACTTGGCAGTTACCATTTTGTTTTCATCTTTGAATTTCTGCTGAAACACTAGGAAGGGAAGGAAACAATTACATACTTTGGTAGATAGTTTAGACACATTACAATTAAATTATGTTATCTTTGGAGTAGACTAAAATTATCTAAGAAACAATACTTACAGTAAAAAAAAAAATTGTTGTTGCTTTTCCTCCTATGTAGTTGAGGGTTATTTAGTTGCAGGTAACAAAGAATGACCCTAACTGACAAACAGAAATTGAATTTTTTGAAAGAACAAGACTGCGTGCAAGATGAACAACAAAAACCAAGAATAAAAATAAAACTGAAAACCAGACTTAGAACAGACAAGAATAAGGGGGACATAGAGAAAGCTGGCCACCCGATACCCACTGCTGGAATGCTTGAAGCTAAAGTAAAGATTGATATTTGGAGACAGAATCTGATACAAAAACTTCCAGGCATTGCTTTGACTTCTATGAAGGGAAGAAACGACAACACCCGGTGTTCTCGTTCCATTATCTGTAGGGGGCACAGTGTGGGAGATACAATGTCCCAGAAGAAAATCAGAGATTGTTACAAATGGGTCCTGGAAGCTAGGAAGCCAGAAACAACAAAAGTTGGCTGCACACCCAGAAAGTCTTACTCTTCTGCACAGCTCAAATGGGAAAATACTGATATGTTCAGAGATTCAAGGAAATCAGCACCAGCGAAGCTCTATTAAATGTTAGAATGTATTACATTTTATTCAGCCTGCCTAATCAATTTATGTAGTATCTTCACTCATAGATATATAGACAAAAATCTCACTAGGAAATGTTTTTACATCAAAAGTGACTTAGAAGACAAAATCTCCAGTGGAAAGTATATACTGTGATTCTACTCCTGATTTGGACTTAAAACGTGAAACATTATTTTAATTTTAAAATGTGATAGAAATTTCTATACTGCAAAATGAAGAACCTTAAATACAGAGTGTCTGGGGAGTTCTAGTACAGACTCCTGGTGCTTAAAGTTACTTCGTATCACTCAGTGAAGCACTGTTTTGGACATAATAAATTTGCGTCATGAATTCCAGGTGAAAAAAAAAATCAGCTCTTAAATTTCTTTCTATAGTATGCATCAATCAAAACCTCTTCTAATGATGAATTAATGTTAATCAAGTTTGATGATTAAAATACAAAACATTTTGGGGAGACTCTAATGATCGCATTAGTAGATAGAAAATGGGAGGCCTTAGGTCACCATAGAATATGGTGGGATATTCCATTTAGGGATTTTATCAGGCAGAAACACAAGTATTAAAGAACAGCATCCTCTGAGATATCAGGGATCTGAGAAGAATTATTGTTCCCTTTGTTACTTTACTATTATATTTCCTTGGGTTTCTGAATCCCAAGGTAACATAACATAAAAACTAAAGCTAAATTATTCTAGATAAAATGTTCCAAATGACCCTGTTTTGTCCAATCATATTAGTAAACATGTTTTCTCAAGGAACTGGTGTGCTAATGGTATACTCACCCATCTAGAGTTCATCCTGGGACTCTGTTGAATATGACCTCATCACTTAAAATGGACCAGAGATAGGACAGAGTACGTGAATACTTCTGGGAAAGTTCAGTCTCCAGTTATTAACCTTTCTTAACCTTTTGTCAAAAGGACAATGACAAATCTGGGGTTAGTCATGAGCTGAGACATGGTAGTGAGATACCTCAGGAATTATTAACAAGTGTTGCTAAGAGTTGCAGAGTGGCAGGTGACCCAGGTGGGTACCTGGTTAGCTTCAGAATTTTTTATCATTTACCTAACTGACCAAGATTTAGGGAAAGATTTTAGTCACAATATTAGAAAAACCAGAATTATGGAAAGTGTATAAAAAGAATTTTGAAAAAGAATGTGGGCAAAAATAGAAAACCTGAGAAAAGTTTTATATTAAAAAAATGAACTTTGGAAAAAACGGAGCTATTTTTTTAAACTCAGAATTGAGAAATGGAAACTAAGTTAAACCAATGTCAACTAGCATGAGTGTGATAGTGCTAAATCCTAGAACATAGGGTTAGGGCTAGAATCCACTGTCCAAGTGTTTAAAAACCAGGCTGGGTGCGATGGTTCAAGCTTGTAATCCCAGCTCTTTGGGAGGCCCAGGCGGGTGCGTCACTTGAGGTCAGGAGTTCGAGACCAGCCTGGTCAACATGCTGAAACTCCGTCTCTACTAAAAATACAAAAATTAGCAGGGCATGGTGGCGGGCATCTGTAATCTCAGCTTTTTGGAGGTTGAGGCAGGAGAATCACTTGAACCCGGGAGGGGGAGGTTGTAATGAGCCAAGATCACGCCGCTGCCACTGCACTCCAACCAGGGTGACAGCATGAGACTCTGTCTCAAAAACAAAACAACACAAAACAAAAACAAACAAAAAACACAAAAATCAGTTCACGACTTGCATGAGTTTCTGTCTCCCCTAAGTCTCCATATCTCAATGATTTTCTCCAGTTCTTGCAAACTGTCTCTTCAAATTTTCTTGTTTTCATATGACTTCAGCCCAATTTATATCCTTGAACATATGCCCAGATAATTCTTTGTTATTTCATCTATATAGTCGACCATTTGGCTTTAACAGGCCGCAGTTTTAATTTAAAGGCCTCATAACTGTGTATATGACTGGTTCACTGAACGGCAGGAAACAACGAATAACTTAGCTTTAGTGAGGAAGGCAGAGAAGAGGCAGAGGGAAAAACCTTAATTCTCTACGGTGACAGTTCCCAAAGAGAGATCTGTAGACCTATAGGGATCTTTGGAACATTTCCACGGAGTTCCTGAGATCAAAATGATGTAAACAGTAATTGCATGTGGCCATTTGCCTTTTTCATTTTTTTCTCTCACGTTGTACCGAATATTTTTTCAAAGACTACAGTATATGTGATATCACAACATATTAAATACAGAAGCATAAAGACAGTTGTCTTCTATTGTCAGACATTAACAAGGATTATAAAAATAAAAAATAATACCATACTACTTACCATTTTTTTAAAGAGCGCTTTTTTAAAAATGCATTATTCATGTTAACATGTTGGGGTCTATCACTTAAAAAAATAAATGGATAAAGTTTGTTTTAGTTTTAATTTCTAATTTTTGGATAGTGATTGATTTAATCCAAATCAATGATACCTCTTTGGAATTTCCAAAAATATTTAGGAGTATAAAGGAGTTCTGAGGCCAAACACGTTAAGAATTGCTATTCTGTATGGTTAC
The DNA here is from genome assembly GCF_007565055.1 of Rhinopithecus roxellana. NCBI lineage: Eukaryota > Metazoa > Chordata > Mammalia > Primates > Cercopithecidae > Rhinopithecus > Rhinopithecus roxellana. The sequence goes on from NC_044549.1 coordinate 4,290,075, forward strand.
AGACGTTTTAAGACCTGGGAGTCTCAAAATCCTCTAGAGAAATGGAAACTTCCTACAGCTCTGTTCAAAGAAGTATGCTAGGCACAGGCAATATTTATGAATGCAACATACAATTGAGCACTTTAACAGGATGCATATTCAGATTTAACACAGCATACTGAACACTATCAACTTATTTATTTATCTTTATACCTTTGGAAGTGTGTCAGGGACTTTCCATATGAGCCCAAGCTTCCACCCATGAGCAACTGTTGCTGTCTTTGTGTTGACATGACTACTTCACGTCTCAGGGCTTGATAACATTAGGCAATAAAACATCCAATTAATTGCTCTTGCTTTATTCCCATGTTGACTGTGAAATCATATAATTATAATTGAACTTGCCTATAGGGAAGGGATATGCTAATCAGTAAGTAAATAGAAGTATTCTGTCCTCCTGATAGCTATATGTTTTATTTAATAATAATTAGGTCTCACTTGGTTGTCTTGTGAGTATGGTTAGCTTAACTTAATCCTCTGAAGACACTGATGCAGGGTCCAAAAATCATCACATTTCTGAGCCTTCACAGCTGAGTGCCTTGTGTACAAATGGAATTCCTGTAAGTGAGAACCTCTAGAGGGTAGCCACCTCTCTCTTCTCTCTTAAATATGTGCCTTTTTGAAATTTGCAGTATTAATTTAAAATTTGTTTTACTCAGCATTGGACCTACAAGAGACACCAAAGATCCAAGTCCCTTTATAACCACCTACATCAACGTCCACCTACTAGGTACTGTGAGCGTTGAAAGACTTTTTCAGTGTACAGATCTTAACCAATATTTTTGTGTCTTAAATATTACGGTGAAATATACAACCATTTCACTTCAAAAAAAAATGCGACTGAAGAGTGAATTGCCCATTGATCTCCATAAAAACACTTTTAGGCTGTTTGAGCATTAAGTGCTCTTAGAAGCTTATTGAACTTTTGAGCTATAACTTCAGATTTTCTACGAACTCTTTATTACCATGATTTCTACAAGGGAGATGAATGTTTCAAATTATGAGTGGAAAAATAAAAACCATTAACCTTTTCAGGTTAATTGTGTTACTTTTTTCACTGCTGTAAACTATATAACTGAAACTAATGTTGTATACACGTACCAAGGGTAGTGCCTTTGACCCACCGTGAAAAGGCAATGTACACATTTGTGTTCTCTGGAGTGATGCATTTGTGTTGATGATATCATACTCTACCCAGAGTTGCCCGTAGCATATATGTCTACGGTTCACTGCATTTCACTGAGAAGACTGTGGCTCCTGTCAGCCTGCGTTAACAAAATCAAAACAAAAACCCTGAGGTTCATGTAATCACACCTCCTTCATCCAGTCAGCTAGTAGGTGAGGTTTGCTTACCTGCCTGGCAGGCGCCATCATTTTATAATGATTTTTCCTCTCCCAAACATTTATTTTGTCTGTATTGTGCCTGGAACCTTGGGTGGCCTAGACATCAATGTGTTAAGCCAGAATTATCATGGTTCCTTAAGAACAACTCCATTTTGACCCGACTTAGTCCCTTGGAAACAGTGGATCACATATTTACAACAATTAGCAGGGGTCAAGTGCACATTCTGTAACTATGGAACCATTCATTCGTTGCATCCTAAAAAAACTCTAATCTATTTTTCACTCGGGAACAAAATAATTAGCCCAGAGAATTCTGGTCTGCGATGGTCTGAATATACGTGGGCTGGTAGAGCAGAATTTTCTGTCTATAAAGAGTAAAATAACAGTGAAATCATTTTCTTCCCCTCACACATGTTCCTATGATTTTCACCCATAGGAAATGTTAAGGATTTATCAGGCAGAAAATTGTCAAAGAGATGTGTCTCGTAAGTATTAAGAAGCCACGGCTTTGCCGCTTTCTCACAACTATGGCTAATGTATTGAAGGGGGAAAAAAAGCCCTTCAGACTGTTCTCAGAGGGAAAAAGAAAAGGCTACATTGCTTCAAAAGCCTGGAGAGAATTGCAGTCAAATAGAGCTAGCTATAGAGACAGGACGATAAGAACACCTCCCTCAGCACTGACACAGCAACTGCAAAGGACCCCTCCTTCTATCTCTGCTTCCTGCTGCAGGCTATCTGCCCAACACAGGCCTTAGCTACTGCAATCAAAAGCAGCTTTCGGCCCTGGCCTTTGGAGCCTCATTTTGTTGCAGCAGCACTTTAGTTATCAGCACTATTTTTCAAAACACTCCTTTATTTAAAATTTACCTGCATCAAGAGTCATAGATATAATGAGTTGTGCATAGAGATATTCACTTATAAATGCTAAAATGCTTATAAAATTTTCTAGTATAAAAAAATACTTTTTCGGTGGGATAAAGTCAAAATAGAAGTCACTTAAAAATAAATAATTAACATCGAAATAAAAATGTCCTTCCATCCTTTTCTGGAATAAAACAAAAATAAATTTTATCTTTCTAATATAGGAAGCAATAAAAAATATTGGCTGGTTCTTCCACTGGATCCTATATTAAATTCAAAAATAGCAATCTTTTAAAACCTAATATTCTGGTAAATCATTATTATAATATGTAACAAATTATTCAAATGTAGACTTTTTCAATAGTCAAAAGTATTAATTAAACAAATACTTATTTAGCGTTTGCTCTGTGCCAGGAAATAGGCTATACAAAGAGAATATGACACAAAAAATTAATCTTGGCCTTTAAAACTTGATGCAGCCAATTTATAATGTAGTATAAACTATTAGACAACAAAAGAGAAAGAGAAATGATATGTGGAGAATTTCTTTGGTAAGGTAAACTATAAGATATAGTATAAAACAGTTATCCATATTTAATCCTGGGCTGCATAATAATTTTCTAATTTTGGAGAGTCATTTTTGGAACACTGGATTTTTCAAGTAATCTGTCTCCTGGGAGTCTTGTATTTCAGCAACACGATCAGGAGGAGTGAATGGTATGTTTGATTTACACCGGCCCAGATGTCTTCCTTGACAGCATCTTTCTTCACTCCTTATACCAAATGGATTTATTCTCCTTGACCGCTGTGAAAAGGAGGGAGACTATTCCCTTATTCTAGTAGGCTGTCATAAGGCTGCAATCCCAGCTCAGCTCAAGAGTGTTGCTTAGAAACTGAACGATCTCATCTTCCAGTCTTAGGACCAGTATAAGATTGGTGGAGGAGATAGAACAACTTAATTTCCTTAACACTGAGTTCATTTTATGATTTATTAATGGTTACAGGAAACTATGTCAAGGAGTAAAATGACTATATTTTCTCAAACACAGATAGTTTGATTTACATGAGTTATACACAACATCAACCCTCTCCAATCTTGGTTCCTTGATTGGCTGTACTTGTATTTTTACTTCCTACATCTGTTTGTTCTCCTTGTTACTCCTGAAGAATCCCTTAGTGCCTTCTTTTTTTATGCCCGAATTTGACTTTTTAAATCTACTTTAAATTATCATGCCAATAATAAAGACAGTATTTTGATATCCCAGGCCACCTTGTTAGATTTATGGGCATGCCTCCCTGATGGTAATTCTAGGTTGATTTTATCTAAATATTAGTAAACCACAGGGTGCTACTGTATGGAATATTATGCAAAATATCAGATGCTTGTTTTCCATTATATTGTATAGAAAGCTGTTGGTTTAAAACTGACATGTGTGTTTTTCCACTGTCCTTGTAGTTTTGGTTTGATTTTTGGTATAAATCTGTTCTTCTTTTATGTTTAGAATGAATTTCACACACATTATTTTTCTCCTTCACTTCTATACATCGGACCGTGATTTTTAAATTGGACACTTTGAAAACAAAGTACGCAATTTGGAAAAAAGCAAAAAGACTACGAATAAACAATATGTAATATCCAAGTTTATTAAACTATTAATAGGCGTGATTGCTTATTTTCAGCTGAGGATAGATGGGAACTTCGAAGAACCAAGTGTGAAAATTTGATGACAAGGATGTCTGTGGAAGAGCTATGTAGATGAACCCCCGTAAATATGGAGATAGCATGAAGCTGTTTGGGATCATGTGAATGTCACCAGTCATAGAAGGCCTTACTGGTCCTGGCATTCTGTGTAGAGACATACTAAATACCCATCACTTTCAGACTTTCAAAGACTCCCTCCATCTAGTTCCTATTTAATTGTTTCTAATATGATTTATTATTTTATTTTGTGCAAACTGAAATATGGAACATATACATTCACATTGAACACATACATAACTGAACATATACACACATATTTAGTTGAACACATATACAAAAAGTGTATTAAAAATAGGTATGACAGGTATCCTGACTCCTAACGCAATAGATTGGTTTTACCTGTGTTTGACATGCGTGTAAATATAATCATTCACTATATATTTCTTTGTATCTGGTTTCTCTACCATTTTACATTATGTTATAAGATTCATTCATGTTTGCTTTTTATAGTTGTAGTTCAAAATTCTCACTGCTCTATAGTGTATTCCATTGTACTAATATGCCATAAATTCTGTATTAATTCTTCCATTGATAGAAGTTTGAAGTGTCCTGGTTACTATAAGCAATGCTCCTATAAACATTTATTTACTTGTCTTTTGTTGACTATATGACATTTATTTGGGTATATACCTAGAAGAATTGTTGGATCAGAGCTTATGCTTTGATATATACAACAAGCAATTTTTATGAGTAATTGTGCCAGTTTATACTTGGTATTTGCATGACCCAGAGAATAAGTGCCACCTTAAATTTTGTGCCTTAAGCACTTCACTTAGCTCAGCCTAGTCCTGGCCTTCTTTTATCAAGCAGTATATGAGATTTCATTGCTTCACATCCTTGTCAGCACTTACTGTTGTCTTTTTTTTTCCCTCTCTAAAGTTTACCCATTCTAGTAGGTATGTAATGGCATCACTTTGGATTTTGTATCCATGTTTTCTTGATGACTAATGTAAATTTTATATTTTAATATATTTAATGATCATCTGCATAACTTGTTTTGTGAAATAATGTTCCAAGTCTTTTGCCCATTTTTGAATTGGATTGTCTGCTTTTTCTTACTGAATTTTAGAATTTTAAAATATATTCTGGACGTGATTCTTTATGGAGCTATATATATAACAAATACCTTCTGCCACCCAACTTCACTTTCCCTCCCTTAATGGTGACTTTTGATAAAGAGAATAATTTTTAATTTAAATGCAATCTAATTTATCATTTTTGTTCTGTGTGGCTAGTGTCCACGTTAAGATATATTTATCACTGCAAGGTCTGGTAGTTATCCCATACATTTTACTAAAATCTTGATTTTTTTACCTTTCTAATTTAGGTCTATAATTCATGTGGAAATAATTTTTGTGTTCAGTTTGAGGTAGGGGCCAAGATTGCATTTTTCTACGTGGATAGTCAGTTGACCCAGCACCATTTCATAAAATATCACCTTTTCTCACTACCCTGCAAGGCCATCACCTTGATCACAAATCAGATAACCATATACATATGAATCTCCATTTATTAATTTTTCAGTTCTTATGTTAATATTATACTAACACCATTGATGTAGTGTTATTATAGTTCTTTATATCTTAAATGTAATTCTTCCGCTTTCTTCTTTTTCTTCTTCAAGAGTCCCTTAGCTATTCTTGATTGATTTTCCACTTACATCTGACTTTTTGAATATTTTCAGTCAATTTCTCCCACCATTAACCCCCTAAAAAATTCACTTTATGGGATTTTAAGGTATTGTATTGAAACTACTTCCTTATTATGCCTGGGAGCAATGTTGGAGTGGCTTTATACAAAAGCATTTATCTTGTCATTCAGGCTATCACAGTTTAGAAAGAGAGAACCATTTCCACTCACAAATTACTACTGTTAAAACTTTAGAATCCTTGCTTAAAAGGCAATCTCGAATAGCTGCACAGTGGGTATTTGTCACTGTTGCCCATTGTATATCCGAGGTCAATCAAGAAAAAGAACGTGTATAGAGTACTGTCTGAACATCCATGTCTTCAATTAACTGTTGGCATCTAGGATTCTTCGCTCATGCCGTGCCCAACTCACTGGCAGTGGTTCCCTGGGACCACATGTGAATCCAGGCAAAAGGATTTAACAATCACTTAAAAATACCTGCCATCAGTGAGGGAGATTCCATGAGTGACAGATATGGATAGCATGCCATTCTGATCCCACACCTGGATGCTGTCATCTTCCTCTGCATTAGATCAGCACTTTGAAACCTCTTGCCTAAACTATTTTGTTTTGGTTCCTTCATAGAATTATTTTTTGTTCTGAATTTCGAGTAATGTTATGATGTCGACATACAATAAAATAAATGTCTCTACAAGTCATAGTTTTGCTCACTTTATGTATATGGTGAAGATAATAGGAAAAATGCTGCTTTTAGTTTCCTTTTTGTTTGTTTGAAACAGGGTCTCATTCTGTCATCCAGGCTGGAGTGTAATGGAGCAATTCACCTTAGCACTGACCTCCCTGGCTCAAGCGATCCTCCCACCTCAGCCTCCTGAGTAGCCAGGACTACAGGACATGCTACCACACCTGACTAGTTTTCGTATATTTTTTGTAAAGATGGGATTTGCCATGTTGTCCAGGCTACTCTCCATTTCTTGGGTTCCAGGGATCCTCCTGCCTCAGCCTTCCAAAGGACTGGGATTACAGGCATGAGCCCCATGCCTGGCCTGCTTTCAGATTTCTACTTGGGAGACTTGAACTTTTGAACAGTTTTGTTTTATCTTAGGGAGACTATACATTTTACAACTAATATCTTCAAGTGGGGATTAAAATGTTAGAAACTATTCTACAGATTATAGTACATGGATAGTTTTTTAAAGAATCAATTTGCATCTAATATTATTTTTGTCTTTATCCTACATTTCTTTTTGTTCTCATTTTCCTCTCCACATATTTTTTCATCTTATTTATTTGTTTTTGTAATATTGTTACTTTTGTTGTACTATTTCCAGTTTTAAAGTTTTTTTTTTTTTTTTTTTTTTCTTGAAAGTGTTTGGGAATGAAAACATGAATGATTATATCAGCCATAGCATAGAAAATAGGTAGATATAATTGGGGACACATTGCTTGAGAAAAAAATGTTGAAGTGGTTTTAAAAGGGTTTTGTGGGTAAATACATTAATAACCTTTGACCATGAAATCAACAGTTATGAGTTGAAAATAATTTAAATAGAAAAAATACTACTAAAAGAAGAAATCAAAAGGCATGTTAGAGGGCTCCGTGACAACCACTGAGGGACAGGCCAATGACAGCTTGGTTATTTTCCAAAGCAAACCATGAGATAGAGGTATCCGATGGGATAATAAGCTTTGTAGGCTAGGAAAAGCAGTTTTCTATATCTAAGGCCATTGACAAGTTAGGTTTTCAAACATATAATGGCATTATAAAGTTTTAAACTTACTCTGAATTCTAAGATAATGTTTCCTTGCAGAAGATCACATTACTCAGCACCAGCCAGGAATGGGAGAAATGGTGAGCTGGGCAGTCTCACAGGCTGCCCACATCAGTTCTGTGAATGCAAAACAGATGAAGCACTGGGTTACATGAAGACAGTATGCACGGACAGCCATTAAATGTTCTAACCAAACCCTGCCATAACCCTGAACCAGGAATTAGGACCTTTCCTCAGGAAGTCAGGAACAAAGACATACATACACACACACGCACACACACACACACTTCTGAGAACAATAGTGGAAGGGTTGCACTGAAAGAGGAATCTGCCTTGTGATTTAGGGGAGAAAATTATGAGGTCAGACCTGCTCTAAGGACTAAAGACAAGTAGATTACAACATTGCTTGGTAGTGAAGGGTTCTGCTGAGGCCTGGCTTGCAGCTTCTATCCCTGACCATCCTGGAGCTAGTAATGAAAATTCTCAAGCGGGGATGGAGAGCAGACGGGCCTGACACATAAATACTAGCCATTTTTGAGCAACCTAAAATTTACTTTCTATCCTAAATGAACTAATGTAATTTCTCTGTAATATTTCCACAGAAATACTGTAACATAAAAAAATACACAAAATACTTTTCTGCTTTCTATATGTATTAAATGCACAAATGCCTTAAATTATTGAGAAACATTTATGGCATATAAGCACATACTTGAATCTAAAGCAAATGCTAGCTTATTTCAGTAAGTTATATTCAGAACTTTACCTTAAATAATTTTTTAAACTCTACCAATTAAATTCGCCAAGAACCCATTTCACATCAGTAAAATATGAGTGCTTTCAGGCTGTTAAACAGCAAAGCCCTTTAATTGTGTGTAACTACTGGAGGTTAAGTTTTCCCACAGTATCTCATGGACAACCACAGTGTCATATATACTTGGAAGATAAAATGTAGATTTTAGTTTATGTTGCTTAAGTTTAAATAAACTTATTAAAATGTGTTTCTCATCAAAAGAATTATTTCCTACAAATATACTTAAAAATACATTTCTCCATTCTAATTGCTCAAAATAATAATAAAGTACAATTTTCTTCAATAACACTGTAATAACAGTTGAAAATATCACACACGGTGAAAGCAGAATACTACATTAAAATAGCATTAGCAATTACTTTAATTTTGCCCAACAATATAATTACCCTTATGCCTCATTTTCATATATAACAATGGTACAAGAGATAGTTGGACAAAGATGATGTAGGTATAGGCAATTCCACCCAAGAGTCACACATGACATGTAATACAATAGGTGTTGAAAAATAAATACACTACAATGGCAGCATAATGTGTTGTCTAAAGAAGGTTTGTGGTAAGGGAGGGGCATTCAAATTAGAACTTATAAACATAAACATATAATAAAAGTACTAGGCTTATTGGTTTAAACATTTTTGAATATATTTTCTCCCTTCATTGTTAGAATTAGCAGTTGGGAAAAGAGTACACAAATATTTGGAAAGAATGATAAAATAGATGTGTGTATTTAAAGGTGGGTGAAAAAGGTTAAAGCATAAACAAAAGTTACTGTAGGACTATAGAGAAAATATTTTTATTTCTTTGCTTGGCTAGGACTTTCCAAACAAATGGGACTTGGGCTAAGGGACAGCTTGAGACTCAAAGAGATGACTAAAAAGACAGAATTCTGAAAAGAGTTAAACTTTCCACAGAAGTGTATTTAAATATCAAAATGAAATGGACTCTGGAGCCGTGAAGACATTTCAGGGGTTGTAAATCTGGAGACACTTATCTTGTATTTCCCTGGAGTCATTTATTCAAAGACAAGATATTTAGGGAACTTCCCTTCCTCTCCCTAAGGGGAATTTATTTACATTGAGAGGGGTTTCTCTCCCTATCCTTAAGAAGGAGGAAAGAGGGAGGCAATATATATAAGATCTCAGTTCAAATTTGTTTGATTCACTGCTTGTGGTACAAGAGTCCCCATTTTGTGCAAGTGTAGAGTCTACCTGGTTCTCATAGCACCACCTAACAGGCACCTAATAAAGGGGAAAGATTGGGATATGGGAAACCATTGCTGCTAGTGCTGTAGTAACTGACAATACCTCTAACCTGTGCTCCATAATCTTCACTTGTATTCAGGATAATAAAAGTATAGAAATGAAAAAGCTATTAGTCATCAGACAATTGAGAGCTTTCATATACTCCAGTTTATACCACTTGTTTTTATTACTCCGTTACAAGGAAATATTTAGTCACTGTAACTTTCTCTTAATTAAAGTCCGCAATTCTTAGTAAAAGAACAACAGAATTTTAAAAATAGAGTATGATATTTTCATTTCCTATGGAGTATGGAATTCCAACATAATTTTATGAATGTGCATATGCAAATTTTCTAGTTTCATTTCTTTATTTCTACTTCACCAGTATTCAGTATTCTGCTTCCTCATATTCTCTGTTCAGTAAAACTTCTAAATTACTGACAATAATAAAACGTGTATGTTTTTGTTTTTATTCTCATCCTGTGACTAGCAAACATTTTTTCAGATGACTTAAAAATCATTTTTGAAACATCTCCTTGTCCTTTTCAACACATGATATATTTAATTCTTTAATTATTTTTGCATTATTTGCATTGCTTTAGATCAGTTTAATGAAAAAAAACGAGAAAAACTTCATTTTCCTATTCACTTTCATTCTAATATACAGTGTATTCTTAGGAACAAAATTCCTCTGGGGCGGTGAAGACAGGCAGTTAAAGTGAGGAAGATTGTGTTCAGGCCTGTGATTTATTAGAAACAAAGTAATAAAAGTCATTTGACAATATGTTTGTTATCATAAAACTTTCATTTTTTTCTCTGAGGTGGTTTATTAGAAAAGGTGTTGTACTGCAATGCAGTAGAATTGTGCCACAATTTCTGTTCTTCCAATCTTATATTTGTGATTTCAAATTCCCTAACATTTACAGCCTTCCATTTCTCACCAATTTAAAAAGCAAAACAAAAACAGATTGTGTAAATAAGTTCTACAAATCAATAAGAAAAAAAAAGAGACTAAACTTTGAAAAGTAGAGAAAATTCTTGAACAGGTACTTCATCTCAGTATATGTATATGTATATGAAATGGTGTTCAATGTCGTTAGTCATCAGGGTAATGGATGTTTAAACCAAAATGAGATATTACCAAACAAAACAAGAAAAGAACAATAATAAATATTGGCAAGAATATGCAGCCACTAAAATATTCACAATGCTGGTGAAAGTATAAATTGCCACAAACACTATGAAAAAAATTCTAAAACTCCTACTAAAGCTAAAGATACATTTACCTTGTGACTCAAGAATTCTATTCCATGGTATATACCAAAAAATATGAGCAGTTATGATCAATAAAAAGGTGGACAAGAATGTTTATATTAGTTCTAGACATGATAGGTAAAACCTTCAAACAGGTAAAATGTCAATTTAAAAGAAGACCATATAAACAGTGATATTGAGGTAGGAGGTGAGATTTGACTCTGGAGGCAGGGCTCAGACACCAGACCAAATTGCAGACTAGCTGAAAAGGGATGGGGAGAAGGAACTTTACGTAAAACTTACCCACCAATGTGCCATGTCAGTTAAGCACTGTCATGGCAACACCCAGAAGTTACTGCTCCTTTCCATGGTTATGACCTGGCAACCAGGAAGTTGCCACCTTTTTCTAGAAATTTCTGCATAATAGACTCCTTAATTTGCATGTAATTAAAAGTGGATATAAATATGACTACAGAACTGCCTTTGGGTTGCTACTCTGGGCACACTGCCTATGGGTTAGCCCTGCTCTGCCAGAAGCAGTATCGCTGCTGCTGTACATGGGTGCTTCAATGAAAGTTATAGTTTAACAACACTGGCTCACCCTTCAATTCTTTCCTGGGTGAAGCCAAGAGCCCTTCTAGACTAAGCACCAATTTTAGCGCTCTCCTGCCCTACATCAGTATAACCACAAAATATATTATTATATGGCTATGGCATTCTGTAATTCTTTACAATTCTTAATTACTTTTCTATTCTTTTTTTTTTTTTTCCTACGTTTACCTACTATCCTTTGCTTCATCTGCTTCCCAGCCAATATGAACTGTTATCATGCCTGGCAATTTCCTAAAACTCAAATGAATCATTTGACTTATAGCTATGTCTTTAACATTTCCACTGTACCACTGTCAACTTCCACTTAACTATCTTACCCACCTCAAACAAATATTTATAATTTATATTTTAAACAGACCAAAGCAGCAATATCATATACCAATTATAAGCTGCTTTTCTACAATGGATTGGTAGAAGGGTATCAGAAGATACTAATACTATAATTTGATGCTAGTGTGTACACTTTTAAATCACTGTTACATTAATTCTGATTCAATTTTTGATTTTATGTTATATTGAGGCCTCAGCATCAACATCTAGAAAATATATTATTGAATATTTTTTCTTCAATTTGAAATTCATTAAAATAAATACATATACATACATGTAATTTCTTAATAAATTGAGGCATTTATTTATCTTATTTTTATCTTTTACTATTTAAATAGTACTCTTAGGGATCAATCATTATTTGTTGGCGTATGTGTTTTCTAAAAACGATAAAATAAGGTAAAACAAAGCATTACATAAAATCCACATCTCTTATGGTATAATAAAACTGTGATATTTTTCTCTTTTATTTCTGAGGAATTTGTCATAGCATACATCTCAGATTATTCTTCACACACATGTGTGTGTTTTGAATCCCATGTTATTTTAAGAGAGTAACTTCTCCATAACAATGTTTTAGCACATGGAAATTCTAGGGGATGTTATACCCCAGTAAACATCAATACAATGCAAATGATGATTTACTGGTTTTCTTTTATCTATGATCTTTTATTCATTGCCTCATGTAAAGCAAATATGAGATGTAGTCTTTGTTCCTCAAATACAGAGAGAGGGTGCAGAATTCCTGAATCAGTGATCCTTTATTGAAAAAAAAATATGAGAAGACAAGGACTCATTACTTTTGCATTGTATTTTGTGCTAAATCTTTTTAGTATTAAAAAAAATTCTAATATAAATGATTTCTCTTTGGCAAGTGAGTTTGATTTTGGCTTTTAAGTGTCATATATAATGGTTTTTTAAGTTAAAAAAGGATTTTTATTAAATAAAAATTTAAAATACAATTTTGTTAAATTCAAATAGTCAATGTTGGCATCCATAAATCTACTTTAAATTTTCTTCACTTGAGCTATGACGGCATGATGAGAAGCAAAGTGTGAATACCAGAAAACAAGCATTAGTGCTATTTGTTAAATTGATTATATTGCTTTTGAAAAGTAACAGTGTTTAATATTCAATTTCAATATTTAATTTACAAATATAACAAGTTACAAGGTTGACACAATCACAGAGCTGAAGAGAACCCTGTCATTAAAACCAAGGATTTTCTAATGAACGAATTTCCTTTAAAATTTTCTCCAAGTCATTTCTAATATCTCCAAGTGTCTCTGGCAAGAAGCTGTTCATTTTATTGTTGGATAGTCGGTGCTTTGTTAATTTGCTTTTTGTGGTTGTTTGCTCATTTTCAGATTGGGACATAACTATCCACATGTAATTTTTGTCCAGTAGTTCCATATATGTTCTGTCTTCAGAGTACACAAAGAAGACACATAATCACACGACAGCACAGAAAATTAATACAGACACGTCTCATGACCTTTCAGAGATGGCTCCCCCAGGCTAATCATCTTCTTACTCATGTCTTTAACCATTTTTTCTCTTTCAGTACTATTTCCCTGTCTCTCCATCCTTTCTTTCTTTCCATCTTCTTTCTTTTACTCTTTTGAATAAGCATCTAACTGTAATCCAGTAGATGTCAAACACTGCAGTTGCTCTTTGGGTTATAAAATTATATGGAGAGATATCGCCTTCAAATAACTTTAATAAACTGTCTAGTGGCAGCCAAGCAAATGATTTCAGACCAATAAAACAACTGCTACACTGGAAATAAACACATGGATTATTAATGTGTTCATTCCTGACAATAATGCTCTAGACATGGGTATTAAGCTCTTTATTTTTCTAATTATAAAGGTAATATATGCCCATTATAGAAAAATGTAATGTAATTATGGTAACAATTATTATTATTATTATAGTGAACATTGTTTATGCATTTACTTGGTGTTAAGCAATTTACTAAGTAGTTTGCATTTATTATCTCGGCTAAAATTCACAATGAAACTTTGCCGTATGTCCTGTTATTGTTATCATTTTCAGGTGTAAAAAGCATATGAAAATACATTAAGTGATTTGCCTTTGCTTATACTTCTACAGACTGGAAGTTCTATGTTTGAGCCAAGGTCATTTGATTCCTGAGCCTGCACTTTCTTAGTGCTCTAAATAATATCAATATTATTCAAATTGCATTGATGAACCTGTTCTGTTCTTGACTTCTCACATTCATTTTCCCTTTCCTTTGGTCATAGCACTTTGCTTTTTTTTTCTTTTTAAATTCAGGTATTCATTCCAAACTGTGAAACTTGCTTAATTATGTACAGCCCTAAGTGTGTGCCGCAAAGAAATCATCTATACCTCTGGATATATGAATTTCCTCTGGATATATGAATGTTTCATAGATGACCATGACAGTCCACTTTAGCCAAGGAGATATTGAGTATGGACCTCTGAATAAGAAAAATCCCTCATTCTGCTGCAGAAGACACCCAAAGAAACGTACATTTATCCTGAGAGTGAACAAGGAAGAAAACAATCCTTTGAAGCCTTTGGAAGTCATCCTGTAACATGGGAAGAATTTAACTTACGTATCTTAAAAGGAAAAAAAAAAAAAAACCATAAACGAAATTTACCAAACCATGCTACAAGATCAATCCTTATTTGAAATATTCAGATAGTTTGTCAAAAATGTCCCCTTCCTAATCTGGTCTGTTTGGATTGGGTGTCTGTTATTTGAAAGCAAATTATTCCAACCTGATATTGTTCCATAAACAGGACATTATTGATTAGCCTCACAGTGGAGAGAAGTACAAAGCCGTGCTTCTTATTATCCCTTCAAATCTTCTCCAACCACAGTCTTGCTGACTCAGTGAGCCTTGACACAGAACTCTGCCACTTCTCCTTCAAAATTCATATAGACGTTTACATTGGAAGTGTTACTGAAATAATATGGTTGTAAAAAGAGATTCTTTCTTAAAAGACTCATGTTAAGAACCGTGCAGGGAAGTTTGAAGATTGGAGTGGGATAAGTGATATCCATTTATACATTTTTTTTCAACACATTAAGTATCTATTGTGTGTCTGCCCTGGGGGTTGAAATTTGGGCACATAAACACAACCTCAGGGCTCAGAGAACTGATGGAGTTTACAGTATAGTTCTCTTCCAATATATACAAAGTCTTTAGCGAGACTAAAAGCAGACTCAATGATCAAACAATTTAGAGTTTAATAGGAAATAAATATAAAAACATGTAGCACAAATTTTTCTAGTAACATAGTCGATCTAAAATGCCAACATGAAGCAAATGTTCATGTGTTTAACAAGTGACCTTCAACTACTTGGACATGAAAAGATCGATAATTAGAAAAATGTCACAATGGTTTCGTGTTGTTCCTGTAGGACTCTTTGCTACATAGAAGACGTGACATGCATTCCTCTGTTTTGACATGATTAAGTGTCAGGGGAGTGACATTTCTGAAGTAATGCAAGGTTGACTTACACTGACCAGAAGTGCAGGGTTCTATTACCAGATGTTCAAAGAATATGTATCTACAACATTCACGATTGTAAATGATAAATAATTTAACATAACTGGATGTTTCTTTCGAATAGGAAAAGAAAAATTACTGAAATAAAGAAACATGCTCCAACACAAAGAGCAAGTAATGTTACCTTGGAAATGCTCAGTGTTTCTTTTTTCATTTTTATACTATTACTTATAGATTTTGCTAAAAATACACATGTTAGGTAAACTGGATCGATGTGAAATGAAACAATATGAGTCAGGCATTTCCAAATAGTCTTGCCTTATTTAACTATTGAAGGGTAATTATTATTGGTTAAATATTATTAGTTATCTATTCTATTTTTTTAAATTAGGTATATTTGAAAGTAAAATATGTAAAATAATTTCCTTCTTATACTATTTTAGAGAAAAATATTTTATATATTTTATTCTAGAAAAACTTGATTTATAAAATATGCATTTTTCTGATCTATTTTTAATTTTAAAGAAAATATTATTGTTAGAGTTGAAAAACTAAAAAATCTATAATTTACAAAAAATAGTTATCTGAATTTTATTCATGTTTATGAAAAGTGGACGTCCTTTCTTTTTTGTTCTTCAATTAGCACATTCTGAAATTATTCATGTAGTCAAGATTCAGTTAAATTTGTTACTAACTTGGTTAAGAATAGCATGTGATTTTTAAAAAATTTTTTTAAAATGTGTGTTTAAATACAAAGCTTATAATTGTAATGTGAGAGGAACTTCTTTGAATGACAAAAGATTGTAATATGGAATATTAGCAGTTTAAGAAACAGATTGGAGGAAGACCAAAAATAGATCTAATTTAAAACTACAGTAGAAAACAGAACAAATAATGAGAGTCGTGTTAAAAATACTATTCAATGTTACTTGTTAAAGCATGGTAAGGAGGACTTTCCACAGGATCATCGTAAGGGTAGGACCACTGCCCAGTGGGTGTAGGTGCCGGGGAGAGACAGACGGGGCTCAGCACTGAATACAGCACGGGCAGTTAGGAACTTACAACCAAAGAGTACAGTGGGGAGGAGGTCAGTGGATCAGGGTAAGGGGGATTCTGACTAAATGATTCAAACAGGATTCTTGCTAAGACTAGCCAAGGTGATCAGGCATCATCTAAGGGATGCTGGAAAATGAGGAACTGTATTAGGTATCCAGGATGATCAAATAGCAAGGATGGGGATTCTGGTAAACTGATTTAGCAGGGTTCTTTGCTAAAACTGAAGTTTACAAGGAAGTGCATAGAAGTGCCTAGGAGAAGTTTCAGAATCTCAGCTGACGTTTGGCCAGGTGAATAATCTTTGTCAGCGTTTATAAAAGTCATGTTATCTCCATTCGTTATTTCATTCAGCAGATATTTATTAGGGGTAAATAAAAACAGTTGATATTCATTAATTCAGCCATTCAACATTTAATGCACACCAGTCAATCCATTTAGAAGATAATTCCGAAAAAAAGAGACAAAATCTCTTCCCTCATGAAATGTATATTAATGGAAAAACAGACAAAATGGAACAATAAACAAATGCATATTTACTATATGGGTTAACAGTGTCATGAGGAAAAGTTAAGCAGGATAAAATTTCTGTGGGACGGGCTCTTTCAGAAAAAATAATTGGAGAAGGCCTCACTCACCATGTGCAAATGTAAGATTATATAAAAAGATGGAAATATTGTGAGCCATTATTTTGTCTTTCCCTCTCTGAATTTCTCCATTATTAATTAAAAAACAATATTTAATTAATTGCACACTATTCAACATTTTTTGGAAATTCTACAGTGTTTCAAATTAAAGTGTATGTTCAATTTAAACCATTACATCACAGCTATAATACATTCTGAAGTCATTGACTTGGTCCCAACGTAACGTGCATCCTCCCACTTTCTTGTCATGATCCTTCCACTAACCTACTCTCCCCTTGTCAGCATGGATGCGGGTCCACCAAAACGTTACTCCTTTCTGTCTCGAGACTTTTGAACTTGCTTTTTTTGTCCTTTTCCTGGAACATTTTCCTTTCAGGTATTTATGTAGCTCTTCCCAAACCCCCACTCCTATTTCTTTTAGGTCTCTGTGATGGCAAAGTCGTTATATCTAAAATAGCAGTCTCGTCACACTCTACCCTCATATGCTGATACACTGCTATACTCTTTTCATATTCACATATTTAATATTGCCTCTGCCAGGCCAGAAACATGGTCTTTCTTATTCATTCCTCATTTTACACTGCCTAGCACATAGTGAGTATGTGCACCGACTATCTACCTACACTGCAATTTTGGTAAGATGTCCTAGGAGTGTCCTAGATAAAGTGGAGCCTCCAATGGGGTGGTGTATTTGACTGTTTTTACTACAAGACTACAAGTCTTGAGGACTGACTGGATCATATCTTTTTTACTTACACAAAAAGCACTTAGTACAAAATGTTATAACCAAGAAAGGCATATGCTATACCCATCTAAAGGGAAAATAGAGTTCGTAGGAAAACTCCAAAAATCAGCCTAAAGTTATTTTTAATGCATAGAAAAAATAAGTTTAAGGAGAGTTGAAATGGAGAAAAATGATAGAATGAAGAAATATTGAATTGTATAAATTTGGAGATAGATTGAACGGGAGAGCAAGAAGATCATGGAATAGAAAGGAGTTAATGAGATTAGGTAAATGAGAAAGTGTATTTTTTCTTGGCATTAAAAATGAGTAAAAAATGCTCATTTTTTTAACTAATGTGCTTATTGATAGTAAGTAAAATTGAATAACATTTCAATTATTTAAGATGTAGACTTTTGGGGAGCTGCACACTGATGAAATAATTACTATTTTTATAATACCACTTCCATACTGTTGCAGCTACTCTTATAAATTAATATTTTCCATATTTTTGCATATTTAATATTTCAAGTCACCTTTCATCTTTTCAGTTTGTATTTTGGTTAATTTTGATAAAGCTAAAATTAATTATATGTTATTTAAAATGACGTCAATTTTAAAATGACTATTAGTTGCCTATGAATTTCAACTTGAGTAAAATACGTACTATTAATTTTAAGAATAAAATGTTTCCTTGTGGCTATTTAAGCCAGACAACATTTCATGTCACTGGAGACATGCGGGGATGATCTTGGGATTTGCATAGTAATTGGTCTGACACACACGCTGTACTGTACAAAGCTGTGTACACAAATGGTAATGAATATACCAGCCATGGTCCCTGAGATCAGTATAAAAATATGATGAAATTGATTTTTCATTCTTTGAAGTTTATATCAACCATTCTGCCTAATGAGCTAATTCAGATAAGCTTAAAGAAGAATATAATCACATAAATGGTAATTACTAGAAAGCAGGAAAAATGAAGCTTTTTAGTTTTTATCTCAAGTTTTAATGAACAATTAGAAGACAAGTTGTTTGACCTACATGATTAAGTTTCAGTATATTCTTACAGTTTTTATATATTTAATATAGTTTTAGAAGCACTTTTTACATAAAATATCTACAGAGAACATACTTCCAATGATCATTTTAAGTAATATTCTAAAATATATATTTAAACTAGTGGAAATGCAACACAGTTATGAGTATTCTTATATATAAATTAAGCTCTAACAAATGGAACCAGAGAAAGTTGTATAGGAAAACAATATTTTCCTAACCAACATTAGTTTAGAAACTAATGTTGATTCTTGAGGTATTAAATGATTTCTGAGTCCTATAATTGGCAAACTGCCTGTGGCATGGTGTGCCATAACCATTATCAATTGTTAATATGTAAAAATATTTTAAATTGGCAAATAAACAAAAAACATTAAATGTTTCCCTGAATATCTCATTCTTTGCCACTTCATAGAAAATGACAAGCATGTTAGGCTTAGTGGTACAGAGTAGATTGCAATGTAATTCCTGATAACTCTAACCATGTCAACCGGACAGGTCCACGATAGTAGAAAAGGATTTTCATTTGAGAAGTATAAAAATATTTACTATCTTGAAGACTATCTCAGATCATTTCTTTTAATCAGGACTAATTCATTAGCAAAACTTTTAAAAAGTATTAATGTGGCAACTTTCCAAGTTACAGTTTTCATACATGTCCTATGAATATTCCTCAGTCCTTTTCATATTTTATTTTCACAGTCTATTTCCTTGCTCGTGTCTTCTCCCCAGGGATGAGAGCACCATTCCTGAAAGACAAATTCTGTGATCATTCATCTTTAAAAATCTATTATTATTAGTCTTGACACAGAGTAGGTACTCAAATGTTTGCTGAATGCATGAGCAAATCCAGCTTTATCTGCTCTTGTCTATAAAGGCAACCTTTTCAATACAGTAACTAGGCTTATTCATATTTTTTAAAGCTCTGATATGCTAATAGTTCCACTCTAATAATATGTATTAATTAAATTGCAAATATATTTCAAAATACTGTTAACCACAAAGCTTTATCAAATATCCTTCCTACTACTTTTAAGCATGAAGACTTAATAATGTAATAAAATCAGTTCATAATACTTAGAAAATATTTACTTTGTGTGACTCAGAGTTAGCTACTAAAGTGTCTGTCTGAAAAAAAAACAGGTAATATAACTTGCGCTTTAGGTTTTCCTGCTTCTTCAACAGAGAAAATGGAGCATAATTTAACATGTCCTTGATGACTTGGGGTCATTATCATAAATCTCACCTGTGACACTGTATATTGTTATAGATATAATGGTGACTATAGATATGGAGGGCATGAATCTTATCAGTTTTAATAGTCTGATGTAATTAGATGTGAGATACATTGCAAAGCAGCAAGTATATTTTTCTTCTATATGATTTGCTTTCATAGTTTTCCTCCATATTATTTTTCCATATTAATTGCTTTCTTTATTTCCTAAGTCTCTGTAATTAGCAAAGTAAGATGTTCAGGACTAAAGCTTGAGTAATTTGATTAGAGCACAGGACATTTGGGGGTGTGGGAGATGGTAGTAAGTAAAACAAAATATAAAGCAAGCCATATTCAGAAAAAAATCTTGAGGAATATACATAATCTTCTTAAAAATGTTCAGTGGATTTGTCTTCATACATTACCTGATACTTACAGTGACCTCTAAAACAGGAGAAATTTCCCGAAACACTGGCATCTGAACATGATGCCAGATGTTTTATTTAACAGTTTTGAAACTAAAAATCAATTTTGTTGTCATTCATTGCCCTTTTGAGGATTTAATCATAAAATAAATCAATACAAAGAAGAAAGAGAAGATAGCAAAAATATCTATTTTACATTAAATGTAAAAGGAAATCTTTTTGTAATATCCATCCATTATTGTAACAGAATGATTTTATATAGGCAGATAATAAATGGGTTTTCATATTCATATTCATAAACTCAGAGCAAGTTTATTTGCTCTTAAAGATACCTTATAAAAAACCTATATAACAAGAATGATATATTCAAATATTTTTCAAATGGCTTTCAAATATGTTAATGTGAATTTTTGAAATAATTTAGTGTATTTCTCTTCATTTAAATGTTTAAACTTGCAAAACCTTTACAAATAGGAGAGATTGTTACTTTTTTAAAAAATATGACTCATGGTCAAGCCTATATTATTAAAAGTAAGAACACCTACCTTTGCAGCTTGTCTAATCAAGAGTGTAGATACTGGCTAACCCTGCCTTTGGCTTGAGTACACCATCCAAAGACTTTCAGTTTCATCTCCTAAGTTCACGTAACGGCCTTCCAGTTAGAGGAAGTTTCTTTTTCTTTTTCTTTTTCTTTTTATTATTATACTTCAGGTTCTAGGCTGAGCAAACTATTGCAAGGGCAGAAAACCAAACACCACATGTTCTCCATGGGTGGGAACTGAACCATGAGAACACTTGGACACAGGATGGAGAACATCACACACCGGGTCCTGTCGTGGAGAGAAGTTTCTTTTTAATTCCTAGTGAAACCAGAAAACACTGCATTTACTCTTCTCAAAGATACCTTGCTCTTTTTATTAGCTCTGGTGTGCACTCGTGTCTCTTCTTTACGGAATTCATTTTACCGCATATTTTGGTGGTAGCTGACACCACTTCTTCCTTCAAGATGTAAAGAAGCACTTCTACAATGCCAGACGAACTACCCCTCTAATTTACAGACTTCTGGGATAAATCCATTGCTCCCATTCGATTGCTCTTCACCAACCACCCTGCATTTGACCGCTCACTCACATACTGCCTAGATACCACCTGCTTTGCACGCATATTCATTCTTAAGCCATTGTGTATGTTCTAAGTTTTCATCTTTTCTTCACAAATATACTGAATATATAACAAATGCATCTTGATCATATTCTTCAAATATTATAAAAATAGTTATATCTTGTATTATTATAGACACACTCATTAACTAAAAATTATCCTATCTGTTGAATTTTCAGTTCTATTAAAGATTTAAAGGTATCACAATAGACACACAGGGCTGTCTGCAATCTAATGCTTTTCCTGGTTTTCGGTTTATGAAACTTGCTGGATTTAAGATGAAGATTTTACCTGTCGGAGATAAGATATGGAACATAAACATAAAACCAATGCAGTAAATTTTCATAAAGCTTAATTCATTCTAAAAATACTTAAGATTATTTTCTCTGTAAATTTGTAAGTTGCTATTATTTTATTTTAAAAAGCTTGACATAGAAAAAAAAGATGATAGTTTTCTAATGATTTTTACTTGGAAAAAGAAAATAAAATAACATTGAGAAAGAAAAAAGGCATCGTCTGTGGAACATTCCAAGTTTTGTTATTGTTGCTGTTGAAATATCCCTGGCCCCTGAGTTCCAGCTCTGAGAAGGTTTTTCTGGAGCAGATGCTAAATTTTACTCCTGGAGATGAGTTTTTGTGGATCCAATCACAGGCAATATATCTAAAGCATTTGTTTAGAAGTAGATCTCTAAGTGATAAATACATGAACGTGACTAGGAAGAAATGCCTTTCAAATAGTCTGCACTGTGTAGAGTTGTAATATGAATCTTGTTTTCAACATAAAAGAGCAGTATCTTTTTCGCTCAAAATGAGTAATTTGTAGCCTTAAGGTTTGTGTGAGGCAAGCTTGCATTCCAACACTATTCCTTGACTGAGGTCTCAGAAGTCCACTAGAGCCTTCCTAGCATTTGCATTAGACACGTTTATGCCTTGCAGCCACTCAGGAGCTCAGTGAGAGAAAAGACATTACGATTATATGTTGGAGGAATAACAAAGTAAAGTAAAGGTTGGAAAAATACTCCATAGATCCAAAGACAATACAAAGGAAAAGAAAATTCTTTTCAAATATTAAGTAGCAAATTCAAGGAATATACAACTAACAGTCATGTTGCATCATTAACCTTTTGCAATTAAAATGTTATTACCCTTCCTAAATTAAGGTTTCTTTAATTATCATTCAGAACAAGGAATCCTTATATTTCATATTACAGAAGAGCAGTTTGTTGACTAAGATTGAGAGGAAATCGTAAGATATTTTTGAAATAGTTCAACATACTGATATGTCTGGAAATTCACTAATGACCTATTTCAATTGATTTAGCAATCACTTCCTAACTACAAAATTATTGCTATGGCTAGAGATTTAAGTTGAAGAGGGAAAACTTTGAAGAAAATTATTACCACTTAATATATAATACGATTTTTAAAGTCTAAAACCAAAGCACGGTTAAGACAATATGTCTGATGTGCAGGAACTAAATTTACAGATTTAAGCCAATTAAATGCTTTTCTTAATTAAGTGTCAGGCAAAAGCAATGCATGGAACTTTATCTTTAATTTAAAAACATCTCGATCCCTCTAACAGTAAATATTTGTTGATTGACCTTAAAGTAATTTTAAAAGATATTATTTCTTAGCACCATTATCATTATAACATTGTAAAGGACTTGTTCTAAATTTTACTTTTATTTACAGCTCTGATAAATGTATTTTTAAATAAGTCATCTTGGAATATGTGCTTTGATCTAGGGCTGTGGCATTTGTTCACATGTCTTCATTTAGTTCTCACAGTCCTTTTGCTATTTTTGTGCCTCCATCATCCCCAATCAAAGAGATTATTATAGCATTGCTTCTTCAATTTCCAGCATCTGGGTTGCCTGATACCAAATTTTTTTTTTTTTTTTTTTGGAGGAGGTGGGGGTAGAAACCAAAGTAAAGAGCAGAAAAGTCCTCCAGACAGTTTTACGTTCTATAAGAATCGTTTCATCTTATTAAAAACAGACTCTTTTTCCAATCCTTGCCTCCCTTCTCATAATTTCTTTTCCACTGATGAATAGCTACTGGGGTGGATTAGAGGCAGCCAGGTATTTAAATGTAATAGCTTTTCTCCAATTTCTTCAGATTCCTATGGGCAACCCACAATTTATCTTAAGTCAAGAATTTTTTTTTGATTTAACTCTCCACATGGTGCTTTTGCTAGTTATATAGTCCTTTGCCAATTCCCTCAAGGGGCTAACAGTCTAAGAAAAACAGAATATGAATTTTAGTAAAAAAAATTCAAACATTATTTAATAAGAATAGAAATGTAAAAAGAAATTAAGGACAGAGTTAAGTTCATAATAAAGGGTTAACAATGTTAATTAAGGAGAACTAGTCCCGGGACACAAAAGAATTTGCTTCTTTTTAACATTGGTAAGACGTTTTTGTATTAGATTTTTTTTTCTTCTTATAAGATGTTGTTCTGATTAAAGCACTTCTTAATCAGAGTTGATGTTTCTTGTTATATAAGGGGCATCAATAACAATGCAATCTAGGAATAGAATAGAGAAGGCTCAATATGGTGCCCTTGCTCAGACCTTAATTTTGGGCTTGACTAGGATATTCATTACTAACAGTTAATGCAAATTCCAATTCCAAAATAGGTTAATCCCTCTTCTCTCACAGAGATGTGGTCTTGGTTTTGTGAGTAAGATAGGAAAAAGAAAAAAAAATAGAAAAGCAATTAATGGTTTATAACTTGAACACTGAAATACAAACAAATTTATTTAAGCAGAACAAGATCTTTAGGATGTAAACCTGAAATTTTAATAATAATGGATGGATAACTCTTGTCTATATTCTATTATTCCTAAAAAATCAGTCCTTTTACCTTAAAAAGTCATTTGCTTTGCACAATTGACTTTCAAGTAATCTATTCATTGGTTCATTCATTCATTCATTCATTCATAGAACAAATATTTGAACTCTATTGTACCAAATATGTGTGAGATTTGGTACCTACCCTCAAGAAGTCTGAAACAGAGTTAGGGAGACTCCCTTACTGTATTAGTCTGTTTTCATACCACTATAAGAACTGCCTGAGACTCAGTAATTTATAAAGAGAAGAGGTTTAATTGACTCACAGTTCCACATGGCTGGAGAAGCCTCAGAAAACCTACAATCATGACAGAAGGGGAAAAGGAAGCAAGGCACCTTCTTCACAAGGCAGCAGGTAGGACAAATGCCAAGCAAAGGGAGAATAGCCCTTTATCAAACCATCAGACCTCAAGAGAACTCACTCACTATCACAAGAACAGCATGGGGGAAGCCGCCCCTGTGACTCAGTTACCTCCACCTGGTACCTCCCTTGACATGTGGAGATTGTGAGGTTTACAATTCAAGATGAGATTTGGGTGGGGACACAAACCTGATGTACATACGCAAAGCCTACGGTAACATACATACCGTATCACGAATGTATGTTAAAGAGTGTATTAGAATGTATATGTGACTGCTAACTAAATGCTTGTTATAGAATATAATACTCACTTACTGAGATTAGTCTTGGGTCTCCTTGTAAACCTAATACATACAACAAATGAGAATGAAATTGCATTCATTAAAAATCTTAGGTGAGTTTCCTGGAATCACATATTCTTGTTTCCACGAGGCTCCTGATACAAGCTTAGGATCATCTGAGGAGAATTTCACAAAAAGACTGTCTATCAAAAGATAGACATGGTATAAAGGAAAAAAAAGAGACAAATCTATTTCTGTGGAGCTGTTCCCATCCTGGGCCAGAAGAGCCAGAGGAGGCAGCAGCTACTACCTCTTGGGACCCAAAAAGACAGAGATGTAGTGAGGACCTTAAGCGGAGGGTCACAGCAGACCAAAGTGATCCTCTGGTAAAGATGCCTGGGAATAAACGCACTGACCTACCTTACTTGCTTCACTCCCTCTGATAGAGTGCAGTGAATGAGTACAAAGACCAAGAGAGAAGCAGAGAGACACTTCTGTCAGAGGTGTTTAAGCCAAAGCAACTCCATCTTGAATAGGAACTGAGTAAACTAAGCCTTACACCTACTGGGCTGTATTCCCAGACATTTACAAAAGTCACAGGATGAAATAGGAGGTCAGCACAAGACGAAGGTCATAAAGACCTGGCTGAGAAAACAACTTGCGAAGTCACCTAAATTTCACCAAAACCAAGATGGCAGGGAGGGCTACCTCTGGTTATCCTCACTGCTACACTCCCACCAGTGCCATGACAGTTTGCAAATGCCATGACAATGTCAGGAAGTTACCCGATATCGCCTACAAAGCTAAAACATGAATAATACACCCCTTTTTTAGCACATAAGCAAGAAATAATTATAAAAATGGGCAAACAGCAGCCCTGGGGGAGGGAGGCAGGGGTTTCTGCTGCCTGTGGGATAGACATTCTTTACCCCTTTACTTTCTAAATAAACTTGCTTTCATTTTGTTCTATGGATTAGCCTCAAATTCTTTCTTGTATGACATCCAAGAACCCTCTGTTGGGGTCTGGATGGGGCCCCTTTCTGGAAACACTTGTACAGAGCACTAGGAATATTTCTCATCCGATTATCAGCTATATGGTTTTATTCTGTAAGTCAAAGAGTAGGTTTCTAGTTCTTGAAAAGTTCTGGCTATGTAGCTGCTAAGACGTTTTTCTGCCGTCTGTATTTTCTGTGCTTAAAATAAAACCATGTATTTTTTTTAGCCTGACCATTTCTTCCTTCTCTGAGACTGGAAAGAGTTGATAACTGGAGTTTTTTTTCCTTAAGAGTTTAACTATCCCAGCAATAATAAACCCAGCCACGGATGGAGGAAGAATGTGCTGAGGATGTGAATGGCAGCGGGAGGAGGAGTGCTTCACGTCTTGTTGATACTTAGGACTCTATTTAATAAAATATTTTCTGGGTTTTTTTTTTTTTTTTGGTGTTTCCTGGTCTTGCATTCTCTTCCTCACCTTCTCCTACTGAGTGTACAGAAAAGAAACACAAGTAGCTGCATTTACTTACTCTTCCTTTCACTCTCTGCCCTAGTTCCTGAGTATCCAGGGATTCCCTGCAGGGAATTCAGTTGTACATAACCCTACAGTATCTCTGATTGCCTCAGGCCAAGGAACCCTGACTAAGTTGTTAGCGTGGCATGCTGCCTGTAGCTTCTTTGTATTTTCCTTTTGTTGATTAGTGTTATCTTCCAACATTTTAGTTTTTATTTCCTGTTTTACTATTTTAATATTAGTTCACCTACTTATTCTCATAGCAGAGTTATTATTCTAATGCTTAAAACCCTCAAAAATTTGTCCAGCATCTTCCATGTTCATTGTCTGTTTAATTGCCTGTCTCCCTCAATCCTCTGTGAAGTTTCTCAGTTTTTTTATGTACGACACTTAGTATAATGGCAGGTCCTAATTACATACTTGACATAATAATACAAAATGAATTTTTTTAAGAAACTCTGAATCTTGAGTATTTTCTTTCTGTAAATATGTGACATAGCATAATACAGCTATGTTCTTCCTGTGCGGATCTATAATAAGAAAATAGTCATGGACTATATTGTGAAAAGTAATCACAGAGTCAACTTCTCCAATTTATGTGCTTCGGGAGTTTTAATCTCATTCACTCTCTTAACCCAGGGGCTGAAAGGTAGAACGGTAATTTTATATATAGGCTTATTATGAATCTCTGAAATCATTTATTGTTTCATAACATAGCTGATAAACACTCTAATAAAGCATTATTTTTTTTAGTATTATTTAAGGTTGTGCTTAAGGCTGAATATTCTGGAAATTACCCATGACCTCTCTAGGACTACTCAGTACACAGATTTAAATTCAAGTAGGTTGGTACAGTAGGATTTATTCCATGTAGCAAGTATGATACCCACATGTTTGAAGGTCTCTTAAGACAATCCCACACACGCGCACGTATAGGAAAATGCATTTCAGAAGGATGTTTTTAATTGAAATAGGTATTTTTTGAAAACAGTTTCACATAACTAACACTACTGATATTTTCCTCCTGACATAGATCATTGTCATTGTTAAACAACAACACACACTCCTATATGTCCACTTCTACACACTCATAAGTATTTATTCTTAAATAAAGATAAATTTTAGTTTAACTTTATTGTTTGCCTGGACAACTAGGAGGTGGCTTATAGACTAGGAAAACGTGTGATTGCACAATCATTGTTTTCTATAAATATTTTCTTGCTGCTGCTGCTTTGATTAGCTCTCTGTAGTTTACTCCCAAATATAAGCTACCCAATATTCATAACTTGAACTGATACAAAACTAGTTCTTACTGATGCACACTCCCACAATACTCAGTTTTTATTCTATTTTAACACCATATTATTATATCATAATAATTTGCTAACATGTCCGACTACGGTCGCAACTGTGAGCTTCTCAGTGGCAAAGATGGTGACCTATTTATTGGTGTGTGTATTGCAACTAAGGAAACAGCAGGCAATCAACGTGTGTTTATAGAATGGATGTACAAATGAATGAATGGAAAACTTCATGAATGAAAGAATAAGGTACATTTAGCTTATACATTAATTTCAAGTATTCAATTTTTTTTTTCTTTCAATAGCTTTAGGGGTGCAAGTGGTTTTCAGTTACATGGACGAATTACTTATTGTCAAATTCTGAGATTTTAGTGTAACTGTCACCCAAGTCGTGTACATTGTACCTAATGTGCAGTTTTTATTATCCCTGAAAGTGTTCAATGATTTGAAAAGGTTTTCAAGCTTCACATTGGTTTGAAATTACAAACACATACTTGCATTCATGTGTGTGCGGGTTTGCATGCAAACAGACACACACACACACACAAGATCTGAATTTCTACATTATTCCAGGTATTAGACCCAGTGGTTGATGTACAAGTTTATTGAACCTCACTTTACGTATAAGAGAAGTGAGTCAGAAAGTTCAAAAACTTACTGTAAGTCACTACCTAAAAAATGATTTGCAAGTTATGATATCCAGGCCTATAATTTTTAATTTTAGATTGATATGTGATTTTGATGTTCTCCACTAATATTTTAAACTGGTAAAACAACCCTTGTAAAACCCCATCTTTGATAATTAAGTTTAGTGAGATAGGTGACTGAAAAACATTAGAATAGGTCAAAATACAAGTAACAACAAAGTGATTCTAAAGATAGGCAGAATCATAACTTCCAAGAGGCCATGAAAGTCTAAAAATTAATTAAAATAAGTAAGCATGCCTCTAGTTTATAGTAAGAAGCAACATTGAAATGATAAATTCTCATTATAGAAACAACAGAGAAATTATAAAAAGCATTGATGCAATAGAGATGTCATTCATATAGAAATAAGAGCATTGTCACGGTTATTGAGAAGGAAAATAATCAATATCTAGATATCTTGTCTTCAAGTGATATCTGACATTTTAATTTTGGATTAAGGGTGAATTGAATTGTATCATTGCGTTGTATGTCATTGAGTATTGGTTGAGCACTTATCATGTACTAAGATTTTTACTATGCAATACTGCAGTAAAATAAAAATAAATATCCTGTTCTAATAGACTTCAGACTTTTTCATTAAAGACATACATTTAAAAAATGATTGCATTAACTTGTGATGAATAGTTTAATAGGAAACATACATGGTGTTACGGGAAGTAAAAGTGAGGATATAATATAATCTAGGGATCATAAAAGATCTCTCAGTGAAGCAAACATTTAGACTGACTCTTGTAGGACCTTACCTTCCACAACTCACATGCTATTAGGTATCATCCTTAAATAACAGGATCTATATTATTATATTAATAATCTATATTTAGATAAGATTGTTCTGTGTTTCCATCAAAACCTAAAGTTAACCACATATAAATAACAGTGACATATATGCAGGGCCAGTTTAGTTATCTTCTAAGCATGGAAACATGTCCAAGGTAAACATCACAAAGTAGAGAACTCTAGAATATAGCCACCTTGCTCCTCTTCTCTCAGCATGTGTTTGTTTTCCCTTATTGAACTTTACTTTTTTAAAATTTTTAAAATTTTATTATTTATTTATTTATTTATTTATTTATTTATTTATTCATTCATTCATTCATTCATTCATTCATTCATTCTTGAGATGGAGTCTCACTCTGTTGCCAGGCTGGAGTGCACTGGCACAATCTCAGCTCACTGCAACCTCCGTTTCAGGGGTTCAAGCAATTCTCATGCCTCAGCCTCCCAAATAGCTGGGATTACAGGCACACGCCACCACGCCCAGCCGACTTTTTGTGTTTTGTGTAGAGACAGGGTCTATGCTATGTTGTTTAGGCTGGTCTTGAACTCCTGAGCCCAGGTAATTTGCCCTCCTCAGCTTCCCAAAGTGCTAGGATTACAGGCATGAGCCACCGCGCCTGACCCGTGAGTCACCGCACCTGACCTCCTTATTGAACTTTTAAGGTCCCATTTCCTTCTCCCTACCAAGGAAGCATTGTTTGCCCTGAGCTGTAAAATATCTGTTCCTTTAAAAAAGATTCAGCGAAACTGACCACTTTTTCTATGCCCGTGTGTAAAGCAGAAAGAAGACACTTTCCTTCCTCCCTTATCCTCACCCTCTTATCCATCTATCTATCTATTTATCTACCTACCTACCTACCTACCTACCTACCTATCTATCATCTATCTGTGTATCTCTCTATCTATCCATCATCTTCCCACCTATTTGGAGACACAGGCAGGAGATGGAGTCAGTGTGGCAGAGGGATGACAGGGACACAAGCCAGTAGACTGTGTATTACTCACAGATGGAACTGTGAATCTCCCCTCGATTCACACAGATATGGAGATATGTCTAGTCTCATCCAAGCTATTTTCTTTTCTTTTCTTTTCTTTTCTTTTTTTAGGTGGAGTTCGCTCTTTCTCAGGCTGGAGTAAAGTGGCACAATCTCAGCTCACTGCAACCTCCTCCTCCAGGGTTCAAGCAATTCTCCTGCCTCAGCCTCCCGAGTAGCTGGGATTATAGGCACTTGCCACCCTTCCTGGCTAATTTTTGTATTTTTAGTAGAGAAGGGGTTTCACCATGTTGGCCAGGCTGGTCTCGAACTCCTGACCTCAGGCAATCCACCCACTTTGGCCTCCCAAAATGCTGGGATTACAGACGTGAGCCACCACACCCAGCATCATGCTATTTTCTGGAAAAAAAAAAAAGAAAGAAAGAAAGAAAAAAAGAAAAACAATGTATTAAGGTATGATTGACACACACAAAGCTGTACATATTTAATGGACACAACTAGATGAGTTTGGAAATAGTGTATATCCATAGAAGGCATAACCACAGTCTATGCTATACATGTATTTATTACCTCCAAAAGTTTCCTCTGGCCTTCTTTATTTAATGCTATCATCTTATATTCTGGTTTTCAAGATCAAGTAGCACGTTTTTATCTATTGTCTACTGTATTGTTTAAAGGCAAGGCAATGCTAGAGATAAAGGGGGCTTAAGTAAATGTAAATGGTGGTACTTCTTGATTCATTCCATTTTAATTCACAGAGAACAGTCTCCTAAATAGTCCACCTCAGCTTATAAACAATTTTGAAGATCATCCACGTGAATTAAGAACTTAGTTCTTTTTAAAAATGAAGTGGCAGTGTTTGTAGAACCAATCCTACTTATGGCATCAATGCAATAAAGGCATGCTAAGAAGGTAAACAAGAAGGATATCCGAAGAAGGGAGTCCTGATCATATTCCAGTCCCACCTGCTACAGAATTCAGACTATATTGTCCTTCCCTGACTCTTGCAGACATAAAGCGTTTTCTCATTTGCAGATAATAATGACGCTCATCAGGAAAATTGTGCTTATGTGGTATGATCAGCAGTTTTCATCACTAATCCATACATCTTGAGGCTGAATATAAGTTATGGATTCCATTATTATAATAGTCCTTTTGTGCTAATCCTGGCCATGACTATTATTTCTTTGTATCCTTGGCTACTTGACGGTTTTGTTGGTATGTTATCAGCAATGGGGAATTTTCATCACAACGACTTCATACATTGATAGGGATTTCTAAAGATCGCTCTATTGATCTATCATGTAAGCATGCCCCTAGGAAGCAGAGACGCTGTAATTTCCACAGTGCTGTACTTATTTGAAATATAGACAAAGAATGTAGACTTTTATCTTTCTTAGAAATTTTCTATACTATAACACAGGGATTTGAATGTTAGTTAATGACTAAAGTTCTTATCCTCTAAATAACTCATTAAAAATCTTATATAAGTATACCCTTTGAATGAATATATGCTATGAGAAATCATGTTGCTTATTATTCTTGTAATTCTTCTATATAGAAACAGGATATTATAATGGAGAAGACTCTTTTTTAAAAATTCAAAAGGAGAAAATACAAATTAAGAAAACTTGAACAATGCTGTGAAATTAGCTTCCAGTTCATTCATGTCTTTTTTATGTAGTTAATCTATGCCAGAATCTCATCATCACCAGTGAATGGATGTCCATAACTAACTGACAGATCACACTTCTACTCTTTGTGTGAAACTAAACTTTTATATATACGTTGTCTTTTGTTATTTTCACCCTTAAGGTTATTTAGTGCTTAACTATCAAATTATATATTTCAAATGGTAAATCCACTCTCAATACTTACCTGAAATTTTAAATTTTCTTCCAAATATGTTTTCTCTTGAGAAGCCACATTTCTTTCTATTTCCACGTTTGGCTTATTCTTTTATATTATGCTTCATCTGCAGTGTCTTTCCAATTTTATCTTCTCTCTCTCTCCCTCTCTCTTTGAGATACAGTCTCACTCCATCACTCAAGGCTGGAGTGCAGTGGTCCCATCTCAGCTTAATGCAACTTCCCCAGGCTCACCCCGGCTAATAGTTGCAATTTTAGTGTAGATAGGGTTTCACCATGTTGGCCAGGCTAGTCTTGAACTCCTGACTTCAAGTGAACTGCCTTCCTTGGCCTCCCAAAGTGCTGGGATGACAGGCATGAGCCACCAAACCCGGCCAATTTTCTCTCCTCTCCAAGATAAATATGCACACTTTCCCTTTCTTGGATTAATGGTCACTAAATCAAAATAGATCATCTTGACAGCTGGAAAATAGATAATGATTTTTACTTTCAAAACCATATATGTGTCGGGCTTTTTATTTTTTTTGAGGCATGAGGCCTCAAATTTTAGAACATATTTGTGGATGATATTGCTTTTGGGAATCCAGAGAAAGGAAATAGATATTTTTTCTCTCTCTTCTTATGTATCATAGAATATTTGGTCATAAACTAGTCCTTGTTGGAAGCACAGGGTTTGAATAATAGACATAACTGAAACATTTTTAAAAATATATTTTAAATGGACCTTCCAAATGCTTTGTTTTGCAATGGAATAGTGCAATAAGCTCAGTGTTGGATCCATACAAATACAGATTCAAATGTTAACCCATCTTTTAATTTTGGGATTAATTAAAGAGACCAGTTCACCTCTCTGATCCTCATTTTCCCCGTCAGCAGAAAATCAACGTCATATTACTTGCTTCATATGATTGCTTTGTAAACTGAATAAAGTAACATTCACATCATTTGTAAAACGTCTAATGCAAGTCTTGACCATAGTAGGTGTCAAAGGATGGTGGATGATGGTCATGGTGATGATGATATTGAAGAAGAAGATGACAATAATGAAGATGATGATACTTGGTGTTGAAGATATTAGATAAATATTAGTATAGTTTCTTTTGAACATACCATATTTGACTTAGTGCAAGATTGCATTGTGGTACAAATAGAACTCATAAGCCTAGGATCCCTTTTAGAAGTGTACTGAATAGGCCGGGCATGGTGGCTTACGCCTGTAATCCCGTAACTTTGGGAGGCCAAGGCAGGTGGATCACGAGGTCAAGAAATCGAGACCATCCTGGCCAACATGCTGAAACCCCGTCTCTACTAAAAATACAAAATTTAGGTGGACGTGGTGGCACGCGCTTGTAGTCTCAGTTACTTGGGAAGCTGAGGCAGGAGAATCGCTTGAACCCAGGAGGTGGTGGCTGCAGTGAGCCAAGATCATGCTGCTGCACTCCAGCCTGGTGACAGAGCAAGACTCTGTCTCAAAAAAAAAAAAAAAAAAAAGGAATACTGAGTACATTTAGAATTTATACAATACAATTATATTATGAAGGAAAAAATAATATTAGCTTTTGGATTCATTAGAAAGAAATTCCATTCCAGCAGTGCGATGAGGAGATTGAGAAGGTCAGGAAGAGAGAGAGAGAGAAGAAAGAGATTCAGTAACCTGGAAAAGAAGGCATAATAAATAAGCAATAATGTGAGGAACAGTTGCCTAATTCATTTGGCTAATTCTCCTACACACCGTTTTACTTTTGGCGTATCCCCTTTCTTAGTGAATGAAGCAGAAAATTATCTTGTGGAATCTTATCAGTAATCATTTGATTATGCTGAACAGAAATATATAGAAAATTATAATGATAATGTGAGAAAATACAATTGAATTATCTTTGAATAGTCTTGATGATATGTAATGATTTACAAAATACACTTAAACTACTTGGCATGAATACTCAATAGTGTCTTCAAAGAGAAGAACATCTCCATTTTATCTCCTCTTCTAAGCTTTGTGGCTCTTTGAAGAAATGTTAGCTCTCATACAAAAAGTTATCTTTAAAATACATTTTTTTTTTTTGTACTGTAAGAATAAGCTTCGCTGAAGGAATTGCCACAGATCATATGCCATGATGTTGAACAGCTTATTTATTGAATGCTGGCAAAGATATATGAGACTTCTTTGCCTACCTCTTAAATAAAGTAGGACATGTATTTTCTAATGTAGAAAGTAAGCCAGACCTGTATTTCAGACTGGTAAAAAGACAAAAAGTGTATTTAATTGTTATTTTAAAGCTATTTTAAAGTAAAATATTTGTTTTTGCAGACATACAAAATTCTTACATTTCTAAAGAAAATCTTGGACTAAAAGGACTTCGAAAGGAGGAATTTTGTTTTTTGCTTTCTAAATATGATTTTATACTTGAAAATAAAAGGAAAAACCATTGTCCAGCTCTATATTTTTAGTGATAGGAAACAGGTTATTTGTCATATCTCCCTTTTTCTCTCTTTCAGACACATCTGTGTATATATGATACTAGTGTACTGTATTAACTTAAATATTGTATAATTATACTAATACATTGATGTGTATGCATGCATGTTTTTATATTTTTTCTTTGGAGCAGTGCTGTCAGGAAAAATTTGTGAATTAGCACTTCTGATAAGATTATTCAATAATGGTTCCGTAGTTAAAATGATACAAGAAAAAACTAGCCACATGGTATGTAAACAACATTGTTTTACAAATTACAAAATGAAATTTAATTTGGATGATCGTTTAAAAAGTTATTGCTTTTCTTTGTAAAAGGGTATCATTATGTGATACTACAGATTGAGGAAGAGTATATTTAATTAATAATAAATTCCCAGAAGGAAACATAGTTATCTGAGTTTAAGAGTTTTTTTTTGTTTTGTTTTGTTTTGAGATGGAGTTTCACTCTTGTTGCCTAGGCTTGAGTGCAGTGGTACGACCTCGGCTCACTGCAACCTCCGCCTTGTAGGTTCAAGCGATTCTCCTGTCTCAGTCTCCCAAGTAGCTGGGATTGCAGGCACATGCCATCACGCCCCGCTAATTTTGTACTTTTAGTAGAGACGAGGTTTCATCATATTGGTCAGGCTGGTCTTGAACTCCTGACCTCAGATGATCCGCCTGCCTTGCCCTCCCAAAGTGCTGGGATTACAGGCATGAGCCACCATGCCTGGCCTAACATTTTTTTATCTAATGCTGCCGATACAATTGAATTTTGATTAATTTTATTAATACTATTTTAGGACCCATTGTTTTACCAGATATTGTTCTAGGAATAATAACAACAGAAAACAACAAGGTGTTAGATATTAAAGTGTTATGTGCTTAGGGGAGAAGAGAAATATTTAAACGGATACAGTTTAGTGGAACATTATAGTATGTAATAATTAAACTATAAATGTTGTTCTGTGGGAACTTGGTAACCATAATTTATTTTTTTCCTCAACATCACGTCACATATTCTAGTTCATAAGTTTAAGATCATTTTAGTTTTTACCATTTCCATAACATTTAATGTTAATTGGTTTATGACAAGTGATCTTGCCATTTGCAAGCTCTATATAACATTGATGGTGAATAAACAAAAAAAACTAACAGTAGTATAAAACATTTGTATTACATTTAGTTATTAAGGAAAATATATTATTCATGTATTTGCATCAATTTACTTTAAAATGACACAATTAAACATGTATAAACAAAACTCGCTGTTTTGACAACAGTGAAACCCATTCGAAATGAACACATTGGAGTAAATAGATAGGGATCAAAAACACTTCAAATAACGTATAGTATTACGCTTAACATCTCTATTCAATAATACCAAAGTCAATATCTAACACAACGTTTTAATTCTACCTCTTCTTAATGTCTGTTTTGGCATTTTTAGAATGTTTGTCCAAGTTTTAATTTAGAAAGCAGGCAAAGGTGCAAACTATCAAGATAGCATTGCGTAACATGATGAGTAAAATACAGTCTTTGCCCTTGCGGGATTCACAGGAGAGTAAGCGAGGCGGTCAACAGGCGACTCCGATACTGAATGAGACGACATAAAATATACAATAGAGAAAATGTGGAGTAGGACAAATCAATTCTCCGTCAAGGTTTGAGTGTTACACGGAGGAGCATCGAAGATGAGTACTATGGGATACATTAAAGTTAATAGGATGGAAGAACAGTGCCTGTGAGAGGAGAGAAAGTGATGAGGAAGAGTAACATGTCTGCAGATCAAGAATGAAGCGAAAGTGACACATGAGAGACTACACTAGAATTAGAATTGTGTTAAAATCATGTGAAGATTTAAGTGAAGCCCATTTAAGTGAAGATTTAAGTGCTATTTTATGACATCCTTGTGAGATTATCCTAAAAGCAAAATGCAGAACATCAAAGACGGCAACAAAAAATGATAACTTATGTTTTAGAAAAGTCACCAGCAATTAACATGGTGAGCATTCATGTATGACAATATGACTACATGTGAAGAGCACATGAATTTTCTGTTAGGAGCACTTCTTTCTTTTTGGATGTTTGGGAAGAAAGAAAAAAACATTGCCTTGAATTGTAGTGTTTTGTACACACTAGTTAAATACAAGCTTCCAAAGGGTAGAGGCCGTAACTTTTATTTCACACAGAGTATTTTACTTAATATGGTATCAGTGATCATGTTTTGAACTGATGAACTGCCCTAGCCTTGTTTAGGGATATTAAGACACATACCTGATTATGTGGATTACGGTTTTAATAGGGAATAGCCTCTACTTTGTGGAGGCTGCTGCTCTTTCTCCTTCAGCAACAATCAGCAATCAGTTACACTGACTTCTATTCTGGCCTTTTAAAAACACTAAACACATTAATTATAGACATCTCAATAAGATAAAAAGATAAATGGACTTGTTCTGCTTCTATAGATCAGTATCTCAGTGGTAAAATAAAGTATTTTTCCCCGGTTTCTGTTAAAGGGGATTATTTTATAGAAGTCCAATGCTACCAAGAAATTGGCAGTGTTTATTGCTTGTCTCTAATGGAAATCACATTTTATGGGGAATTGAGATTGATTACCCTTATCTTGACAAGTGAAGATTGAGGGTGTGTACTATGGAATAGTGGACAATCTCAACACCTACAGGGAGATGCTTAACACTTTAGTTACTGGGTTTTAAAGCCTAGGATTATAGTAAGGGGGTGTAGTTAATGCACCATTTCTAATTTTTAAAATAATATTAAGATCTGTATGTGAATTATTATACTTCCACTGATTTGTTTTCTTAAAGGCAACAAAATGGTCCCACATTATTGATTGATAAAATTTGGTTTGGTCTCTATTTTATTTATTTACCAAGAATATAAGGGAAGGTGGGGGATAAACATGGGATGAAACTAAGTTATAATTATTATTAGAAACTTAATCGTGTATTTTTCCAACACCAGATATACGAAAATAGTAAATAATTTATCGTGATGTTTATCTCTATGAACACATTTCCAATCCTTGTACCTTCCTGGAAATTAATAATAAAAGGAGCATGTTTCCTAATACAAAATATTATCTTAGCTATATAGTTTCTATGAAATATAAAATTCAGAACCAATTATATTATAACTTATTTGTATTTATAAAACCACCTGTAAACATACTGAGCTAACTGGATCCCCTGCCATGAAATCACTGATTTAATTACCACAATGTAAAAAATGATTAAAAATTAATCAAGACCTGAAATTTCTATTTTATTCCTAATTTAGAAGCCAAACTTTAGAAAAATATATGAGATTACATAAATATATATTTGGTATTACAAATTGCTGAATCTCATTATATTGTCTCATTTCATTGTTAAGATACCAAGAAATTAAATATTACACTAAATTTTGGAGAATATGAATTGAGATAATTTTAAATGGAATGATTATCTGGAGATATAGAGAAGGCTCAACTTTCTGAAAATATTTTTATACCATTCTTTAATATTTCACTGCTTAAGAGACATTTATCTGAACTGTTTGCAGTTAGACTATAAATACCCTCATAAGACATAATCCCATAATTTTAGAACCACTTGATAAATGTGTTAATATTATTTAGCTATCAACTTGCATTCCAGGTGACAACTAATTCCTAAACTATAGTGAATTTTTATGCAAGGGAGAGAGTAAGCTTGAAGCATGAAACATTGCAAAGAGGGCCACCCTGGTTAGGCAATGTGCATCCAAAATACAGCAAGGAAGAGCAAGTCATCTGGGGGAGTTAACACAAGGGTCAGTGAGGTAGGTCAGTAGACCTATAGGAGCTTGCAAGAAGGGCAATGATTATGAGACCTATGTCATGATTTTGCCTAAGGCAGGGCTTGACCTCAAGTAGTGTTTCCATCTAGAGCTAGAAAGAATCTATAACCTTCAGTTAATTTACTTAACCTACTGAACAAGAGTGGTTCCTTAGTTATCATTGTGAATATAATACCTGAATGTGTAACACACAGTGTTATAACAAAAATCAAACTATGGGTAATCATTAGGATTAATAGCATTTTGTCTGGAAGATCAATGTACAACCTCTTTGAATTTAAATTATTGACCATCTTTATGTTATTAAATAATTATTCATTGTCTGAAAGGGAAGATTTACTGACCATTAATTACATTCAAACTAGAGATAATTTTATTCTATAATATAATATACATTAGGTTTGTTTAAAAAAAGTTATGTTAAATAAATATGTATTTTTGGGCTGGGCACAGTGGCTCATGCCTGTAATCCCAGCACTTTGGGAGGCCGAGGCAGGTGAATCACCTGAGGTTGGGACTTCAAGACCAGCCTGACCAACATGGAGAAACCCCATCTCTACTAAAAATACAAAATTAGCCAGGCATGGTGGCACAGGCCTGTAATCCCAGTTACTCAGGAGGCTGAAGCAGGAGGATTGCTTGAACCCAGGAGGTGGAGGTTGTGGTGAGCCGAGATCACACCATTGCACTACAGCCTGGGCAGCAAGAGCGAGTGAAACACCATCTCAAAAAACAGAAAAAAAGAAAAGAAAAGAAAGAAAGAAAGAAATATGGAAAAGAAAATGGAAAAATATGGCAACGAAAAATGGAAATTTCTTCCATTTTTGAAATGGAAGAAAACTGGTTACCATTTTACCATCCAATGGCAGTTTGAAATTTAGTTTAGTTAGAAGTGTGTTATCGAATAATATATTGACTTATATGAAATTTTCAATATTGAAAAGGAATGCTAATGTTTGTCTTTCACAGAACTTCAAAGATAATTTTGTCACAGTACTGTTATTTTTTCAACTAAAACTTATAAACAATCTTGAATTATAATGTTGATTATACAGTTTTCAACACATCAGCATACTTTATAAATGCAGGTAATGTACTTGTATATTGTACTAGGAGATTGCAAAACTGGGTTTTGAAAGTAATAATAGTACTGTTTTTTAAGTTAAGTTAGTACAAATATGTTGTCTCAAACTTCACATGTCCATAGAATGTACTCAATATATATTTGGTGAACAAAGGTTTATGTAATAATTATTTTATATAAAAATTAGTTTATTAATATGAACAAAAGTTTATGTAATAAGTATATAATAATCAGTTTATAATAACGTAAATGAAAGTTTATATAATAATTAGTTTATATCATTCAGCTGTTGAAAATCTAATTTTATCTAGATGTTATTTCACATGAAATATCAATATTAAATAATAGCATTAAAGAAAATTAAATTTGAAGTATAAATTAAATGATGACATAAAATTTGACCATGATAGTCAGAGTTGATGAAATTTGGCGTTTCTTCCCTCATTTGAGTTACCCACTCAACCTAATGCTTCCTTACTTTCATTTTATGAATCTGAATAAATGTAGTACTGTCCCTGTGGCAACTGCATATTCGACTTATCCATCACCACTGCTAATGATTATTTGGCTCTGAAGATTAAGCATATCCTCTTCAGTATGCCCTTTCCTGTACTTTGTGAATGTATTAGCCCCGTTGACCTTCCCTGACTAATCAGGGGACACAGTTGTAAGCTGCAGATTGGGAGCAATTCTTTATTTCTTTGATGTTTTCAAAGCAATTGAATAATTTCATGCTGAGTGTAAAGTAACTGGAGGTAAAAAATGTTTCCAGATCCATGAACTAAAAGGTGTGAGATGGATGACTAATAGTATTTCTTTTTAATAGTGTATCTAATTCACACTTATTTATAGCTATTCTCTTCTAAGAAAATTTTTCTGTTAAAAAATTCCTGAAATTTTACATAGAAATGCCAAATAAGAGTTGCAATCAAACTTACAGGTTGTAGTATAAATCACTGTGTATAAATAGTATCAATATAATGGCTAATCTTTTTTAACCAGAAACTTACATTGAAATTAACGAGCTAGGCAATGTGTAAAACACAATACTTGCAGCAAGTAGTGGAGAATAGCAAACGTTATGACAGACTTAGATAGGCACCCCAGTTCTGCATTGTTTTGGTCAGTTTAGGAAGATTACTTAATCTTTAAACCTCAATGTCTTCTGTTGGATAAGGACACTCATATGAAATTCACAAATTGCTATAAGGGGTAAATATTGCAGTCGGTACAAAGCACATTCACAGTGCCTAGCACTTAGTTGTACTGATTGAATAGCTGCTCTCTCCCCTTTTCCTTTTTCAGTTGCACATAGTTAAGCCAACTAAGTCACAAAATTTTCAGTATTTCAAAAAACTGTCTTCAGATACATCATTTTCCCCCATTTCATTGGGATACAGAATATTTACTTTAAAATTCAAGTACATATGGGCTATCTTATTTCTGAGCATGGATTCAAAAGTATCTCAAAACAAGAACTGTAACATTTGCCTCAGCTGTTGTAATAGATTCCAGAACTGTCATTTTAAGAGGATTGTGAGATACTGACCTATAAAACTCAAAACTCTACGGTTCCTTTTATTTTTGCATTCTTCCCAGATTTTGAGAGCTATATTTATTGACTGCTACAATATCCTTTAAATATCTGATCTAAACTCACTTCATGCAAAAGCTTTCCTTGAATACACGAAGCTTACCATCACTGCTCATTTCTTCTTTATTCTCCTGGTCATTATGTTAAAATTCTAGAATAGCATATATTGGAAGTATAGAATTTGATTTTTGCTAATTTTGATAAGAATTGGAATAATGTATACTTATCTTTACATATTCAGAAAGTTTGCTAGGTAAACTTAGAATCTGAGTAAAACATTTTTGTGGGCTAGGGAGATATTGGAAACATAAGTGAAAATATCTTTTCAAGTAACATCTTAAAAAATTTTTGAACTAGTTAAAAATATTGTATGTTAATTTGACAGAATATCTACTCATAAGTGTAGTTCAAGCTAATCTACTGGGCAACTCTACTTTGCTACATAGTTTTAGATATTATGAATAATTGGGAAGATTAAGGTTTTACTTTTTCTTTATAAGAATCTATTATTTAAACATTTGACTAATAAAAAATGTGCATTCAAATTGTTACCTTTTGGCATATTTGAATGTATTAATTGTACTTGTTGGCATTTTTTTGTTTTTGCCCATCTTTAGTATTGCAAGTTTTCACATATTTTGAAAATTATACATTCTATAACTTAAAGAAAACCAGAAGTTCTTTTAAGATAGAAAACTGTTTTTCTTTCACTGGTATCTTTATTTCTATCCCAGTTCCATGGTGTCAGAATAGAGTCTTAAATAGTGGCCACAATCTGATATTTTTACACATTAGTTCCTCTTTAGTGAAACAAAAGTCACATTGCCTCAGTGCTTTTCCACGTTCTCCAACAATGCTTGTGAAGTATACATTGACTAGGGACATGTCCTTATATTTGGAGGTTAAGTATTACTTTTAGAAAAGTGGAAGTGACAATGAGTCCATGAAAAAAAAAATGAGCTAGAATTGTTAGAATTTTATTTTATCTATTTTTAAATTTTATTTATTTTAAGTTCTGGAGTACATGCACAGGATGCGCAAATTTGTTACACAGGTAAACATGTGCCGTGGTTGTTTGCTGCACCCATCAACCCATCACCTAGGTGGTAAGTCCTGCATGCATTACATAGTTTTCCTGATGTTCTTTCTCCTCCCACCCCCTGACAGGCCCCAGTGTGTGTTGTTCCCTCCCTGTGTCTACGTGTTCACATTGTGCATCTCCCACTCAGAAGACAGAACACGCGGTGTTCGGTTTTCTGTTCCTGCATTCGTTTGGTGAGCATAATGGCTTCCAGCTCCATCCATGTCCATGCAAAGGACATGATCTCATTCCTTTTGTGGCTGCATAGTATTCCATGGTGTGTATGTACCAGTTTTCCTTTATTCAGTCTATCATTGAGCACGCGCCTGAGGTCCCAGCTGCTTGGGAGGCTGAGACGGGAGGATCCCTTGAGCTCAGGAAGTTGAGAATGCAGTGAGCCTTGAACAAGCCACTGCACTCCAGCCTGGGTAACAAAGTGAGATCCTGTCTTTAAAAATAAATAAATAAAATAAATAAATAAAAGAGGAAGAAGGTATTTTCTTAGGGTACCTCAATTGTTTCCTATTGTCCTGAGAATGTTGTCATTGAAAAATAGCATTGATTCACTATTATTGAGTTTAGATTAATGTTAATCATGTATGGCCATAAAAACAATATCACTCAACTGTATTAATTATATTATGCTACAGAAAGTGTAATCCAATGAACTCTCTAAAATAATGATTGACCGTCAACTTCAAGATCAAAATTATCTTTCTTCCTTTACTCTGCCTACTCTACTTCTGCTTTCAAATATGCATGTTTTTTTACCTTCAGTAATTTGAATTTTGTGGTCAAATGCATTCACTCAATTCCTTCAAAGTAGTCAAAT
This sequence comes from Rhinopithecus roxellana, assembly GCF_007565055.1. Classification (NCBI taxonomy): domain Eukaryota; kingdom Metazoa; phylum Chordata; class Mammalia; order Primates; family Cercopithecidae; genus Rhinopithecus; species Rhinopithecus roxellana. The sequence continues at coordinate 4,333,080 of NC_044549.1, forward strand.
TTGGTTAGGTTTTATTCTTTCATCCCAAATTAAATTTTTTTTAGAGTTCTTATTTGCTACATTTCAAAATGTCCATTCAGTTTTTCAAAATATTGTGTCAATGGATTCTCAAAATCTATTTTACATATACATATATCATATGTCCATTTATGTATATATCTGACAAAATTTGATTGTTCCAGTTGTACAATTTAAAAAACAGTATTTCACTTTGATGACTGTGACGACCTATCTGGAGTGGCCACTGTGAGGGTGTCAGCTGTAGCAGAGGAGGCACATTTGGGACTGTGTGCTTCATGGTCCAGTGGGAGCCAAGAAAAAGTGAAAGCCCCATACCCTACCAAGTTGGTGGGGCAGGAGCCTGTGATCCTGGGCACAGCTGCAGCCACCCAGCCACAGCTCCAGACCCTAGTGTGCCTGTGCTCTCAGGGGCTCAGGAAGCCCCTTGCCCCTGCAGGTTTGAAACTACCTGCTCCTGTTCCCTGGCCTCTCCCCACTCCCAGCACCTGCTTTGGGGTGGAGCAAAGTTGTGGCTGAACCTGGGTTTTGTCACAACACACCCAGGTGTGAGTGCACTCAGGATGGTGCCACTTTGGCCACCTCCAGACTTTCAGCACTGATGAGCACAGGAAGGAGGCCGAGGGGGTGCTGAGGGTGACTCAGTGTGGGCCTGCAAGCACCTTTCAGCATGAACAGCCTGAGTGCCATGGAAGGAGGCTGAGAGGGTGCTGAGGGTGGCTCGAGGTGGGCATGCAAGCACTGCTTGGCATGCATAGCCTGGGTGTCGTGGAAGGAGGCTGAGGGGGTGCTGAGAGTGGTTCAGTGTGGGCCTGAAAACATATCTAGGCACGAACAGCCTGGGTGCTGTGGATGGCACGTTGACGGCAGCAGGAGGCAGACAGGCCTCTGGGCAGAAAAAGGTCCCTGGTGAAACTCTACCTTCAAGCCAGACACAGCCTGAAGCCTACAGGCCAGGCTGCCAATTCTGGTTGGAGTCCACCGCACAGAGTGAGAACTTATGGTGCTTTTTCCAGGCCTCCTCATGGCCACCCTTTGACCAGTCAGTATGCACTTCCTCCCTTCTGAGCCTGTAAAAACCCCGGACTCAGCTAGACTCAGACAGACATGGGGACTACCAGCTGCGGGAAGGAGCTACCCAGTTGGAGTTCGAGTCTCGTCGACTGGAGATGACCTGCCTTCGGAAAGGAGCTACCTGCTAAAGGCCTCCTCTCCACTGACAGCTGGAAGCTTTTCCGGACAACCTGCCTGTGGACAGGAGCTACCCACTGCGGGTCTCCTGAGAGCTGTTTTGTTGCTCAGTGAAACTCCTATTTGCCTTGCTCACCTACCAGTTGCCTGCATACTTCATTCTTCCAGAACGCAGAACAAGAACTTAGGACCTACCCAATGGATGGAATGAAAGAACTGTAGCACAAACAGGGCTGAAACACTCCCTCCCACTCACCATGTTGCGGGCGAGGAGAAGGAGAGAAGAGATGTGGCCGTTTAGGGAGCCTATACTTAGGGGCTCCCCACACCAGGGCCATGACACCCTCTTTGGGGTTCTGCAGTTCCTGGCGTCTCCATGCCTCCAGGTGCCACAGAGTTCCCCTCATCCAGATGCAGGTGCCCACAGCAGAAGCTGCATGTGGTACATCTGGTCCAGCCACAGCCTCACTCGGAGACAGCACCTGTGCCAGAGCCTGGAACTGTCCGCCCCACCACAGCAGCCAGCATGCCCGGCTGTGCCCTGTGGCTGGACTCCGCACTCACTAACCCACACATCCCTCACTGCTCCACGCCTGGCTCGCCCTCGGCAGTTGTGGGATGCAGGCTGGTAATGCAGACTGAGCGCTGTCTGCCAAGCCAGGTGGGTGGAATGAGCCCAGCAGGTGCGACCAATACCAGACAGAAGACACTCCTGGCCACGGAGGTTTCTGGTTGGTAAAGCGACACCCCAAGTATCCTGTGACATTTTGTTTGCAGCCATTTCTCGTTATTCACAAAGACACCAAATGTGGAAAAAATAATAGTTATAAAGACGAGATACCATTTTATAATTCAGTATTTGTTAAAATTGTAATATTGGTCAGTTACTGCCTCCCTCTGAATAGTTGCTGATTTGGTCACAAACAAAATCTTAAAAAGCAAAGGAAATATGTTTCCAAGTTCAAAATGTCAAACTATGCCTTAAGATCTGATCATTCTAATGCATTGCATACGTCTTAGAATGTTCTTCATTTTCTCCATATCTCCAGGCAAGCATCACATGATAAACCTCCACTCATATCTGACAAGTGGAAACTGCTCATTCTTTTTTCAAACATAAATGAAAATAATTCCTTGGATGTAAAATGTATTGATTATTTCTCCAGTTTAATATTAATTTTGAATATTAGCTGAATTTTCTACTATTAGCAGAGGCAAACAAAGCATTCCTCGGAGAATGCATGAATATTTTCAGCTTTAGCAATACTTTTATTCAGTATCTCTGGAAGAGCAAACTTGATAGTTTGTTTATCTATTTATCTATATTCCTATCACTTATAGTTGCTAACGTACCAATAAAAACATAATATTTTCCTAGTATTTAACTTCTGGATTGCTGACACAACCATCTATACAACTGCCTCTGATATATTCTAATACTCTCAGAATCATTATTTTTTTAATCTCCCTTACAACCTACATATAGCCAGAGAGTGAATCCTGCATATCTTAGAAATAACCTCTTTATTCTATGTTTGACAAAATAATTTGGTTTAGGCCATTATATGTAGATTTGTCACAGCTACTTGTAGTGAGTGCTACCAAACACTACTTGTGCTTCTAGTTGCTTGTCATCTCCTCATTAGTATGTAATTTTTAATCATCAACCAAATCTTCTTAAGAAACAAGGCCAATGTTAGATAACATTTGTGTACAGGACAATATATAGACTTCTAAGCGTACCATATAAGAAAATTGATCTTCTCATTTCTAACTACTTTGCCTAATTTTATGTCACTGGAACATTTGTCCATCACCTTTTCTAAACTTGAACTTTATATTCCATCCAAACTGACTGCACTGTTCATTGGAAATGGCATTATATTTTATTGTACTATATGTATATACACGGACATATGTAATTCATATATATATATAAAATTTCATGTTCCTATCTCTCCCTGAATTGTTCTTCCAGCTTCTTTCCCTGAAATGTTCAACTAAAATTTTTGAATTAAGGCTCAAATATTACCAGGTGCTATTAAATAATCACAAACCTTCTCATTCAATCTAGGTTAAGTAGTAATTACTTTGGATTCCCAAAGTGCTTTATACCTATAACACTTCAACATATTTATCAATTTATTTATGCATTTCCCTGACTCAACTGAGGTCTTAAATGATCATTGACACTTTGGGGAGTTTCTCTTAAGGTATTTGATAAATGTTGAATAAATGAATATGAAAATGTTTAATCATTCTCTAAAAAACCTGATTACAGAATGATAAATGATTTTACAAAAAAGAACCAAAATCAGTGAATCATGGATTTTCCCTTTAATTTCCCTTAAGAAATAGTGCAACACTGTACTTACCCTTTACATAATTAAAATCAGAGTCAAAACTTCATTAATTACTTGGATTAAAATAAAAAGATATTACACATAGCCTCAAGCTCTTTTAATTTTTGGAGTTCATAAGAAGGTAATCAATTAACTAGAAATATCTTGTGAACGTCCATGTAACTTTTTTCTCTTCTTACTATCAATGTAACAAACTCAAAATCCTTGTCAAAATTATTAAAGCTATACCATTTAGAAAATAAATATTTCACAATTGTCACCCACATTTAACAGTCATATTTCATTTTGTTATTTTCTGTGTTTTCATTTTTTAAATACAGTAATATAATTTAAATAAGTTGTTTTGACTCACTAAGAAATAATATTATTAAAAACAAGTATACAACATCATTATATATAAGTATATGGCAAAGACCATTATTCAATCACTAAATTAATTCACTCGTTTCTTCCCCCTGAACAAAGATCTAGAGTGAATGAGGTATACTGCTGAGTGTCTATGAACTGTGGGTAGAATATAATGTATGCGTCTTCCAGGCCTGACCTACAAAACTCTCTGAGTCACGATCCTCCATGTTTTTCACACTTTGAGGTGACTGGGATGAAAGCAACGACAACAATCTTGGAAGCTATGTGTTAAAGATGGCAGAGCCTCTATCAGCCTGAACCAGCAATAACTGCATAGAAAGAACTGCTACTGGCCAGGCGTGGTGGCTCACGCCTGTAATCCCAGCACTTTGGGAGTCCAAGGAGGGCAGATCATGAGGTCAAGAGATCGAGACCATCTGGCCAACATGGTGAAAACTTGTCTCTAGTAAAAACACAAATTAGCAGGGCGTGGAGGTGGGCACCTGTAGTCCCAGCTACCCCGGAGGCTGAGGCAGGAGAACCGCTTGAGCTCAGGAGGTGGTGCTTGCAGTGAGCCAAGATGGCACTACTCACTCCAGCCTGGCAACAGAGGGAGGCTCCATCTCAACAACAACAACAGAACAACAACAACAACAACAACAACAACAACAACAACAACAAAAAGAAAGAACTGCTACTGCAGTAGAACCTCCACCTGTATTACATGAGAGAAAAACATAAAATCAGCTTTCTAAACCACAGAATTTTGAAAATCTGTTTGTTAATGCAACTCAGCAAACCCTAACTAATACAAACTTGCAATTATAGTAACACCATCAATAATAATAATCTCTAACATCATATTCTGCCCTAGGCAAAACAGTAAGATTTTTACGTGCAGGACTGTTATAGTTATTCCAGTAACTCTCTGTTGGGATTATTATTTCCAGATGACAATTAGATGGCATAAAGAACGTGCACAAATCTTGTACCTAATGAATTAAATGTAAGATTCTTCTTCCTAACAAGATACAATTCTTCCTTCTAAGCCTTTTATTAATTTATAAATACAATAGCAATGAACATTTTCTCATATTTCATATTTTTTCAATTGAGTATTTGTAAAAAAATTACTGGTTCAAAAGCAAGAAACCTATTTAAGGCTTTGGGGACAGATCAAATTAATTTCTATGAAAGGTTAAGCAAATTTACACTTTTCTAAAAAGTATAGAACTTACATGTCTCTTCACTAAGCACCATAATTTTGAATGTTGCTTATTTAAATATGACAATATCTATACATTTATTTTTTCATTCTCTTCCCACTCCTATTCCAGTTCTGTTCCTAACAGCACTATCTAACATTGACGGGTAGTCTTAATTGGACAGTCGCTGTTTTAAAGACTTGACATGCATATATTATTTCATTGTATCACCACAGCATTACTTCAGGAACAAGAAAATGAATTGTTGATAAGTTTTAACATTTGTATTCTGTATTTATTCTTGACTAATTTTTATTTGTGAAAACTCTAATCACAGTTTTAAAAATTTATAACTGTCCAATATATCATTTTCTATCTTTTATACTTTTTTTAACTGTACCTTTTCTATGTTTAATGATGTTTAGATATACAAACACCATTATATTACAACTGCCAACAGTATTCAGTAAAGTAACAAACTGTGCAGGTTTGTAGCCTAGGAGTATTAGGGCTACACCATACAGCCCAGACCTGTAGTAGAGTTTATTATGTGGTTTGGCTCTATGTTCCCACCCAAATCTCATTTAATTATAATCCCCACATGTCAAAGGAGGGGCATGTAATCCCCACATGTATAGGTTGGCAATGTTCCTCATAAAAATGAATAGAAAGCTTATCAAATAATTGCCTATAATAGGTTTATTAATTGATATGGTTTGGCTGTGTCCCCACCCAAATCTCACCTTGAGTTGTAATAATCCCCATGTGTCAAGGGCAGGAGCAGGTGGAGGTAATTAAATCATGGGACAGGTGTTCCCCCATGCTGTTCTCACACCAGTGAGTGAGTTCTCAAGAGATTGGATGGTTTTACAAGCATCTGGCATTTCCCCTGCTGACACTCATTTTCCCCATGCTGTTCTTGTGATGGTGAGTGAATTCTCATGGGATCTGATGGTTTTAAAAGAGGCAGTTTTCCTGCACTCTCACTTCTCTCTCTCCTGCTGCTATGTAAGATACACCTGCTTCCCCTTCTGCCATGACTGTAACTTTCCTGAGGCTTCCCCAGCCATGGAGAACTGTGAGTCAATTAAACCTCTTCTCTTCATAAATTACCTAGTCTCAGGTATTTCTTTATAGCAGTGTGGAAAGCAGACAAATACAGTATGCCATCTAGTTTTATGCACGTAAGTACACTCTATGATGACAGTATAAAGATGAAATTGCCTGATAACACATTTCTGAGAATGTATCCCCATCCTGTCATTAAATGATGCATGACTGTATAAAAATACTTCATCCCGCCAGGCGCGGTGTATCACGCCTGTAATCCTAGCATTTTAGGAGGCCAAGGTGGGTGGATCACCTGAGGTCAGGAGTTCAAGACCAGCCTGGCCAACATGGTGAAACCCAGTCTCTACTAAAATACAAAAATTAACCAGGCATGATGGCGGGTGCTTGTAATCCCAGTTATTTGGGAGGCTGAGATGGCAGAATTGCTTGAACCTGGGAGATGGTTGTTGCAGTGAGCCGAGATCATGCCACTGCACTCTAGCCTGGGTGACCGAGCGAGACTCCATCTCAAAAAAAAAAAAAAAAAAAAAAAAAAAAAAAACAGAATACTTTATCCAAAGATTAAATATTCCCTTATATTTCCTCTTATAATTGATACTTTTGTTGTAACATTAATTTGACTGGAATATTATTTTTTGAATGGTTTCACGTCATAACTTAAAGAACTAAACATTGTCACACCTTGTATCTCTAGAAAGATAGAGGCACTATATATCATTTTCTTTCTCATAAGGAAGTAAAATGGAAACTCTATTATTGTGTATTTAAATTAAACTATATTTTCAAATGTCAGATGATTGCGAGTAACTATTATATGGGTAAATAAATAATTTTCATTGCTGTCCTCATGTATCTTGATTTGTTTTTAGTATTATTGGGATTTTAATTTTAATGGTATAATACAAGAAATGAGAAATATGATTTGATTAATGTATTAGTTTTTTCTCATGTTGCTATGAAGAACTGCCTGACACTTGGCAATTTATAGAGAAAAGAGGTTTAATTGACTCACAGTTCCATATGGTTTGGGAGGCCTCAGGAAACTTACAATCATGGAGGAAGCCACCTCTTTACAGGGCAGCAGGAGAGAGAATGAGTGTCAGCAGGGGAAATGCCAGATGCTTGTAAAACCATCCAATCTCTTGAGAACTCACTCACTGGTGTGAGAACAGCATGGGGGAACACCTGTCCCATGATTTAATTACCTCCACCTGCTCCTGCCCTTGACACATGGGGATTATTACAACTCAAGGTGAGATTTGGGTGGGGACACAGCCAAATCATATCAATTAATAAACCTATTATAGTCAATTATTTGATAAGCTTTCTATTCATTTTTATGAGGAACATTGCATATGACTGTTGGTTGAATTATTCTTGGTTAGACGTAACAAAATTAAAGTGTGTAGCATCACCTGTAGAGCCTCTTTATGTAAATCACAAAGAATTCAGGAATAGTGAGAATAACCTGATTGTCCCCTGTCAGTGATGGAGCAATCTGGTGACCCTAAAAGCCATATTAGTGTCAGGATCAATAATCACCTCCTAAATATCAGATCAGTTGAATTCTGGTTCCCACCAGCCAATAATTTAATCATGAACCTGGACTAATTTTTTTTAACCAGAAATTGGTAATTTTGATTTCAAGGAAAGAAAACAAATCATTTCCCAATGTTTGCCTTAACTATGTCTTAGATTTATATTTATCCCCAAATTTTGAAATACCTAGAGTGATGAAACTCTGAACAGTGTATATTAAAACCTTCTGTTTAAAGCATTATGTTGTTTTATTACAATGGTGATTAAACAAATACTTTTCTTGAACAACATCTTAATCAGAATATCTCCATCTCACGTTTGCCTAGCTCATGGGCTCTGACAAGTAAATAACTCACTATGGTTTTTTTAGGCTAATGATATTGGCATGTATAGGTCATTTTGTTTTACAAGTTCACATAAATTTTAGTTTTCTGATAAATGAGAACTCTTGTAAATAAACTATGAATATGCTCTCTCAAATACTGTAATTACACATTGCTAGAATAAGAAAAAGGATATTCCATTTTTATGAAAATTCGTTAAACCAATAGGCGGTTGCTATATTGTTCATATCTTTCTATTGAAATATAGTCTGTGTAAAAATTAATCTTAAGCTAGAATTCTCCATACAACATTGTTTATTCATACATGAAACTGGAAGAAGTTATCCCTTAAGGATCATACACTATGGCCTAATATTTGCTCCAGATAGCAGAGCAGAAGGAAAAATTCTCAAAGCAGAATAGAAAATGTGTGTTTTTTATTTTTCTGAAGCTGTTGGAGCTGAGAGACAGGAATAGGTCTGAAAACAAAACAGAAATAAATGCAATGCTGTTATTTTCCAAGGATTAATGTTAATTTGTTACTTAGCATGATTAAGAAAATAATAACTTTACAGCTAAAGTAATATATCTAAAATTAAGAAACATTTAGTAATTATGCTAATTTGTAATGAAGAGTAAAAAAATGACTAGAAGCCAAATGTGACAAACCAAATAATTGTGTAATATACAGACACTGAAAGGAGGTAGAATTAAAGTATGTTCTATCTTCAAATCTCAATAGTTTCATAAGCATATTTCACCTAGATAAATTTGTTTTTGCCTTTTTAATGTAATTTAAATTAGTTTAACATATGACAAATTTTAATTTATTGTAAGTAAATATGACTCTTCTCATTTATCCTCAGAGAATTGATTTCATGCTAGATTATTAAGCTAAATCATAATATTCATCATCCTTAAACATTTATAAAAGGTACTCATCTAAAATAACAGGAGTTATTTGTAGTGAAATAGATAATTCCATACATATGTATCCTGAAGTTTTAAATATTAGGTCCTTTTTTAGTAGTATAAATTTGACTGAAACATTTTTCTTAACTTGCTATCAAGAAGCGTATTTGTAAAATTGTGTTCATATGAAGGCACCAAACATTTCAAATTATTTTTCAGGACATTTCATGTCATAAATGACACAAAAATAACTCCAATTGGATTAAAGGGGAAGCAATATTTACTGGTTCAATCAAGTATATAACTAGGAGACCTAACTTCCCTAACTTCTATACAATGGCTCAAACAATGGCTCTCTGCTGGTAGGCGGTAATCTCGTTACCCAGCTGAGGATAAGGCCTCTCCAAATGTGTTAGCTAAGTGGCTGCAGCAGTTTCATACTCTACATTCTTCTATGAAAGATCTTGGTCTCTCTCATTGAATTACCTGTGGAATATGGGTGTCTCTCCTGACATCTCCAACCAAGATCTCACTGTTTCTCAATGACCAAGAAATATGATCTGTTGATTGGCTTAAACCAATTATGACACATTCTTGGAGCTGAAAATACAATTAATTCTCACACGAATAACATAGGTAAGAATGGGGGAGGAGCAAATTCCTCAAAGAAAAGTCCTGTTGATGAGAGAAAAGGGAAAAGGAGAGCCCAGGAACACTTGTCCATGATAAGTAATACTTTAAGTGGAACTAGTGGATTTGAGTAAGTGCAGCTGATGATATATAATCAAAATGCATCAATTTATATCATTTAAGAACACGTCTTTCCCTCCAACCTATTTCACCTAGGTCTTGTTTGCTGGTGGGCTTCCTGGCTTCTTAGAAAAGGATGTGACTCATTTACCCTGTACTTATCCATTTACTCCATGCAGTTACTGATCCCTCCGAGACTGGAGTACCTGGAGACAGCGGGAGAAGGGAAGGAAATATTCTTACCTAACTGAAACCCTTTTAAGATTGCTCAGGCTCTTTGGTAATGGCAGATGCTTGAAATTCATGCTTGGAATCTTTGATGATGTCATGAAATCTTCAGAGGGCTCTTGCTGGATTGGACAGTAACACCCACTGGTAAGGGATTTCCCTTAGCTCTTGATTGTCAAGTGTTCTCCCCACATCCACTGATATGAATTCTCTTAGGTCAAATCCAATTTTAAATGGCTCTAGACTGACTGCCATGTTTGGCCCACACACGAGGAACACATTGCTACAAGCTTTACCTTGCCATTGTTGGAAGGGCAGGTACTTTTCAAATGTAAGTCCGTGTTTTTTCTCTGCCCAGCTGCTCAGGCTAATAGCCACTTCCTCATATTAAGATTTCTCTGGATAACTCTTATGTAGTCATTCAGTATGCATTGGTAATTCCATGGTAACTCATGAGTTATCTAAAGGCATTTCCTTAAAGTTTTTTCTACTAGCACTTCCTCTCCCTTCTGAAAGAAGGTGAAAAACATTAGCCTTCCCTCAAGAAATTTCTGCACAAATTCTTGTGACGCTTTTTGGACCCTGAGCAAGTGGTTCCAAGTGACAAGAAATACATTCTAGTTTCTAGTAGTACTCCCTTTCTCCCCTGTATATTTTTAAACCTTCTGTTCAAGGCAATATATTGTTTTATTACAATGACCATTTCACAAATACTTTTCTTGAGCAACATCTTAATCAGAACTTTATTTTCTTAATTTATAACTTAGTTTCAAAACTAATTTTAGAATTGTAGTATTGGCTATCAAAGCATTGTAGTTTAAATTTGTTAATTTAAGTACTATAGACACAGCCATACCTACCTATATCAACACTTAATAAAAGTAAGTACTATCATCTGCACTATTTCTTAAATTTTGATTTATACAGCAATTGGTCTATTAAATGACTCGACAAAATATTGAAACGTTCGTCAGTGCTAGCAACTATCTATTGAGTTCTTATTGTATGAAAGTCTCTTTTGAAAGTGGTTTACATGTGCTAATGCATTTAATCTTTTTAGTTGTCCATGACATATATACAAGTTTAATTTTACAAATAATGGAGTGGAAGCAAAACAAAGCGAAATAATCTTGCCCCAAATTGCAGACTTAACCTAATATGCAGACCTAGAATTTAAAGTTAGACATCTGACTCTAGATCCACAATTCTTGACTAGCTACAGGGTTTCTTTCTAAAGATTTTCAAATGCTTGTATGTCTCCAAGAATTTCATGTTGCCTAGAAAGCAATGTTGTAAGAGGGTTACTTTTGTGAAACAGATAAGCTGGAAGTTAAGAAAAGAAGGGGGTTAATCTTTGACCAAGTATGATATTAACATACTGTTTCCTTTAGCTGAAAATAACGGGGGAGTCTTTTCAGTCAAAATTGCATATTTTACCAGCTATTTTACACTCTTTAAACTAATTGTCCTTGGAGGCTGCCCCTCTTAGAGGGAACAGTTTCTGGAGAGAATGCAGGCAGTGACTCCTTTAGCACTGCTACCCCACTGCTAAGTGAGTTTAAGGCGTAAGTGCAGATGGAGAACTCGCCTCAATAGAAACACACCACACTCATACTTTTCCATGATACAAAGATTAGTTTTGTGATAAAAACATAATTCAAAAACTCTGTCATAAGAAGTTAAACTCTTAGGAAAATGACAACCTTACCATGTAAAAGGGTTCCGTGGCTGGAAGTTCCCGGTGATAAAACACGTGTCATGTCACATGAGCCTTTCTTGCTCCACTTGCACACAAGTTGCCATTAGGGTCATGTCATGCCATATTCTGCACACGGTGATTGTTTAACGTTGCACTCCGGTGTTGCACTAAGTACCATATCATTCATCCTAAATGACTCCCTTGAAAATTGCCTCAAAAGTTTGTGCCAAAAATGCTCATGAAGTGAACAATTTACTATCCTTTAGCTATTAAGATACTGAAAACTGTCACTTCAGGAAACTGAATACTGTATACCCTGTAAAACATGTTGTTCTGAAGCTTTCCTTCAACAATTACTACCTATCATCCGTCAGCTTGTGAGTATTGTGTTTAGTCAGTTGTTAAATTTAATACTGTAATCACATTCTGATGTGAGAAAAAGAGAAGTACTGGATGGAATCTCAGTGTAGCGTTTTGAATCTGAACAAACTGAAGGTGTTCATATCCATATTATTGTTTGTATTTTATAAATTCTTCATTGAGCTGCCAAGAAACTCAAGTTATTTTGGGAACCCACAGGGTTTTTCCACGTTTTTAATTATGGTTACTTTCATTTACTTCAGTAGACACCATATTGGCCATCATTTGACTATATATCAAGCACTAAGGACTAAAAGTTTCAAATCAAGTCTTTCCCAACAATATCTACTGTTGTTAATTGAATTTCTATAAATTTCTTTAATGTTGAATAGACCAAATTTATTTTTGGCCAATTTAAATGGCAGAAATAAGCTTTAAATAAATAAATATATATATATATATGTACACATAAATATATTACATATTTCTACTATATAGAAATATAATATATAAACAATTATAATTGTATATATAATATATAAATATATCATTACAGTTGTATATATAATATATAACCATATAATTATAATTGCATATATAATATGTAACATAAATATATAATTAAAATTATATATAGGATATATAATATAAATATGTATATATAACATATATCACATATTATAGATTATATTTCCATAATACATTTATTTCTCTATATATTTATATATGTGTGTGTATATATATACTTCTTGTTATATGCTTATTTATGTAAGATATACCTGAAACAAAATTAAAAAGTTGGATTACAATTCAAATACATATCCAACTTTCAAAGCTCAACTTCAGCTCCTATTCTAGCAGAAAAGTGAAAACTGTACCAGACTTTTTCCCCTGCAGTGACTTCTCTTTGTTGTGAATTCACAGCACTTATCCTTTTATCTAACAATCAAGTACAGTCACTTGGCATCTTTCAAATTTATATATTTCCATTTAACAAGTGTTTTAATATTTCATATTTAAAACCCCGTAGCAATGAGCATAATAAATTTGTAGTTTGTTGAAACCGTTGTGAAAAATACAGTAAGAATGATAAATTCTAGTTCTGGTATTGAATGAGTCACTTAAAGTATCTCTAACTCAGGGATTTGTTCACTTTTAAAAATTGAGCTATAATTTACCTGCAATAAAATGCAGTAATATTAAATATTCAGTTCAAAGAGTTCTGGAAGTTTTACACACCTTTATGACCATAACTCAAACATTTGTATCACCCAGAGTTCCCTCATGCCTCTTTTCAATTCCTCCCACCATCCCACCATCTGGGGCAACCACTCTCTAATTTCTATGACCATAGATTAATTTTGCCTGACCCTGACTTCATATGAATGGAATGACCCAGAATGTATTATTTTGTGCCTGTTTTCTTGTATTTAAGATGATATCATTGAGATTCATCCATGTTGCTGCATGTATTTGTAATCATTTGTTATTTGTTCTGGATGTTGATCCATTGTTACGAGTAAAATACAATTTACTTTCTTTCCCTGTTCTTGGATATTTGGGTTGTTACAAAGTTGTTGATATTATTAATCTGTGTTTTAACTTCTCTTGAGTAAAATGAGTATGTTTAGTAGGTCTTGAGTAATCTTCTATGTTAGTGTTTAAAACTACAGATAAAATTGTATGTTATTTTTGTCATCTTTCTAAATTAACTTATGATGGTAATTTTCTTGGTAGATTTCTTCAGATTATCTAAGTAGACAATCATTCCACATAAGAATAAAGACTGTTTTATTTTTTACATTCCAATATTCATGTAATTAATTTTATGTTTGTGCCTTATTGCACTAGCTACTACTTTGAGTACCATGTTGAACACGATTAGTGAGAGCAAACATTTTTACTTTATGATGATATCGTACCATTAAGCAGGATGTTAACTATAGGTTTTTTGTAGATAGTCTTTAACTAATTAAATACGTTCTTTTTTATTCTCAGTTCTCTGAGAGTTTTTGTCATGAAAGGTGTGGAATTTTGTCAATGACTTTTTCTATATCATTAAAAGTATTTTATCCTTTATCCTCTTAATGTGTTGAATTTCTCTGATTGATTTCAAATAATAAAGCAATCTTTAATTTCTGGGATAAACCCACTTAGTCACAATTCATTCTTTCTCCTACCCTTCCTCTCCTCCCTGAGGAGATATCTCATTTCTTTCATTCTTCTTTAGTATAAGGGTTCAGCTGGCCTTTATACCTCCTTCAGTATTTTCTGAAAGTGTTTTTATAGAATTTGTATTATATCTTTTTTAAATGGTTGAGAAATTTCACTGGTGAATCCATCTGGTTGTTGAATTGTATGGTGGGAATAATTTTAATTAGGAACTATATTTTTCAATAGATATAGGTACATTGAGATAATCTATTTCTTCTTGTTTTAATTTTGGTAATTTGTATTTTTCAAGTCTTTACCAAAAGGAAAAAAAGTTATTAAATTTGTCCCCTTTCAGTATTCTGTTGCCTATGGGTTTGTCATAGATGACTTTTATTACATTAAGGTATGTTCCTTCTATGCCAATTTTTCTGAGGGTTTTAATCTTAAAGGGATGCAGATTTTGTCAAATGTTTTTTCTGAGTCCGTTGAGATGATCATGTGATTTTTGTTTTTAATTCTGTTTGTGTGATACACATTTATTGACTTCCATATGTTAAACCATCCCTGCATTCTCTTTGAGAACTGGAACAAGATAAGGATGCCCACTCTCACCACTTCTATTCAACATAGTACTGAACGTCCTAGCCAGAGCAATCAGACAAGAGAAAGAAATAAAGGGCATCCAAATTGGTAAAGAAGAAGTCAAACTGTCGCTGTTTGCTGATGATATGATAGTATACCTAGAAAATCCTAACGCCCCCTTCAAAAAGCTCCAAGAACTGATAATTGAATTCAGCAGTTTCAGGATACAAAATTAATATACACAAATCAGTAGCTCTGCTATCCACCAATAGAGACCATGCTGAGAATCAAATCAAGAATTCAACCCCTTTTACAATAGATGTAAAAAACTAAATTAAATACTCAGGAATATACCAAACCAAGGAGGTGAGAGACCTCTACATGGAAAACTACAAAACACTGCTGAAAGAAATCATGGATGACATAAACAAATGGAAACACATCTATGCTCATAGATGGGTAGAATCATTATTGTGGAAATGACCATACTGCCAAGAGCAATCTACAAATTCAGTGCAATCCGTATTAAAATACCACCATCATTCTTCACAGAACTAGAAAAGACAATCTGAGAATTCATATTGAATGAAAAAAAAGTCTGTGTATCCAAAGCAAGACTAAGCAAAAAGAACAAATCTGGAAGCATCCTGTTACCCAACTTCAAACTATACTATAAGGCCATAGTCAACAAAACAGCGTGCTTCTGGTATAAAAATAGGCACATAGACCAATGGAACACAGAATAGAGAACAATGAAATAAACCCAAATATTTACAGCCAAATGATCTTTGACAAATTAAACAAAACCATTAAGTGGGGAAAGGATACCGTATTCAACAATTGGTGCCAGAATAATTGGCAAACCACACACATAGAATATTGAAACTGGATCCTCATCTTTCACCTTATAAAAAAATCAACCTAAGATTGATCAAGAACTTAAATCTAAGACTGAAACCATAAAAATTCTAGAAGGTAACACTGGAAAAACCCTTCCAGACACTGGCTTAGCAAAGAGGCTTAGGCAAAGACTTCACGACCAAGAACCCAAAAGCAAATGCAACAAAACTATGATAAATAGTTGGGACTTAATTGAACTAAATAATTTCTGCACAAGAAAAGAAGCAATCAGCAGAGTAAACAGACAACCCGCAGAGTGGGAGGAAATCTTCACAATCAATACACCTGACAAAGGACTAATATTCAGAATCTACAAGGAACTCAAATTAGCAAGAAAACAAACAAACAATCAAACAATTCTATCAGCAAGTGGGCTAAGGACATGAATAGACAATTCTTGAAAGAAGATACGGGAATGGCCAAGAAACATATGGAGAAATGCTCACCATCACTAATGATCAGGGAAATGCAAATCCAAACCAAGACGTGATACCACCTTACTCTTCCAAGAATGGCCACAATAAAAAAAACTAAAAAAAAACTAAAAAAAAGATGACAATGAGAATGCTGTGAAAAGGGAACACTTTTACACTGCAAGTAGGAATGTAAAGTAGTACAACCACTACGGAAAACCATGTGGGGATTCCTTAAAGAACTAAGAGTGCAACTACCATTTGATCCGCAACACCACTTCCGGTTATCTACCCAGAGAAAAAATGTCATTATGCAAAAAAGATATTTGCACACACATGTTTACAGCAGCACAATTCACAATTGCAAAAATATGAAACCAGTCCAAATGTCCATAAATGAATGAGTGAATAAAGAGATTTTAATATACGTAGACACACACACACACCATGGAATACTATTCAGACACAACAGATAGTGAAATAATGGCATTCTCTACAACCTGGATGGAATTGGAGACCGTTATAACCGTCATATCGAAGAAATAATGTTTTAATCTGTTGCTTTTCTCTGTTGTTTTTCTTTTACAAAACAAATTTTATCTCCTATAGTTAATTTTTTCTTCTACTTGTGTTGCAGTAAATTTGCCTTTCTTTTTTTTTTTTTTTCTTTCCAAAGTGGAAGTTTAAAATCCCAATATTGTCTTTCCTTGTTACTGATATACAAATATAAACCTATAAACATTTCCCTAAGCACTGCTTTGGTTGTATCAACAATTTTTTTCTTTATTATCCAGTTCAAAATGCTTTCTGATTTCCTTTGTGACTTCTTAGACTTACAGGAAAACGGAATATTAATCGTTCTGATTAAAAGAAATGTGCATACTAATTGTTTGTATATGTTGTCCAATACTTTTCCTGACAAAAGTATAAATGAGATATTAATTAATAGCTTTTTAAAACTAGGTTATAAGATAAGCAAGACCATCAGCTTTTTGTTTGATTTAAAATATCTGTAAAATGGCAACTTATTATTTTAAAGGGCTTATATAGTATTCCTGATAAAGCAGAGGCCATCTTGACAAATCAGGTTCAGTTTAAAAATAGCTCTATATCTTCTACCCATTTTATCACCACTTGAAAATTATGCTAACAAAACCTCCTATTAGCACAATTGTCGATTAATTGCCCATAATTTGAACTTTTACGTCTAATTTTTATTTTTTAATGTGTGCAGTGAGTTATCATTTTTCCTCAAATTATATTTGCGAAAATATAAAAATGTGTTGTGTGTTACCCTTTGCTGTATGAAACTGAAACATCTAACTTAGCTTTAACATAAATGTATTCTTGTTGGTCTTTGGCTGGTGGTCTCTATTTAATACAGTCTCAATAAATGTCAAAGAAAAGGTGGTATATAAAACACAGTTGTTGACCACAATGTAATGAAGTTATAGAGCAATGAAAATTTAAGTAGAAATATACAAACTAAAATACTGTTATAACCTAGAAAAATGAACTGTAATAAAAATTTAAACTTTTTAAATAAATACGTAACACTGAAAGTACTACATTTTAGAACTTGTTAAGTGCAAATAAGAGTTGTTAGATGGAATTTTATAGTATTCCATGCTTATCCCATCCAGGTCCCTTTTTTCCCAACATTCGGGTTCTTTGTTAGAAGCTACATACTCATTTTGATCAAAACACATACAGCCCTTGCCTTCTAGCAGCTTAGAGTCAATTATATATTTTATTCTTAATCATTTATGCATTTGTTCATCAAATTGAGTCTTTAAATGTAAAAGTTGGTGCAGTAACAAGTGAATTATATACAACCTGTTTTCTAGATACTTGCATATCATTAGAGAGAACATATAATGACTATATTATATTATATATATTATATGACTTTATATTGACACTATATAATAACTAACGATAAATAAATAACTAATAAAAATGAGGCAATACATAGAAAAAAGATATAGAGAGAAAACATAACATGAGATAAAAGCAGAAAAAATATTGTATTTGGGGTAATTTACCAGGAAAACACACAGAAAAGGGTGAGGAATTATAAAGAAAAAAGAGTTTGTGTAGAAGTAGAATGACAGTATTTCATTGAGCAGGTATAAAACATTTCTGAAGTCATCTGCCGTTACTTAAGGTTGTGATAAAGAGAAACTTTTCTGAAGTAACTTCACATGAGAACATACTCAGAGGCATGGAATTTGGGCAGAGTGATGTCTGTTACTTACAGAAACCTTGGTGGTTTGCCTTCAGGCAAGAAGTATTGAAGGGCCGGGGCAAGAAGGATCTTTTGGGAGACAAGTTTCCTTAGATCTCTCAAATTTCTGCATGTCTATCTACAAAAGGCGCTGAAGGCCTTGGTTCTTACTATCTTTTCAGGGATGTTTGTAGTGCCTACATCTGGAACACCCACCAGATATATTTATTTTTCAGTATAATAAAGATGATGTCTCCTTCCAGGGCATAGAACAAGTAGGCTTAAAGTCCATTAAAAAGATTTATGTTCTCAAAGACGGAAGTTCTCCAACACCCACTGTGTGTACAGCATCCACATCAGTCCCTCCACATTGCCCCATGAGACATGGGGCTCAATGGGGGAAAAACACACAGACACACACACACAGACACACACACACACACACAGACACACACACACACACAAACACGAAGCTTGTTGTGCCATGAGTAATAAGTCCTATGTTTCTGATCTAGAAATCTTATGTCTTCTACCAGCATACATAAACTGTGGTATACTAACACCTCAGCTGACAAGGAAAGGGAGATCTCAACTTGACTCAAACAGGACAGAGTTTACTGGCATCCAAGAGGTTCACTTACGTAAGCTGTCTAAAGTTCCAAACCACGGAGGGGTTAAGGGCTCTGGTAGAAGTGGTTTAAGCACTACCTCCTATTCTTTATCATGTGAGGGATCTTATATGGGTGGACTATACAGCATGCCTGTCGTATACAAGAATCTTTTGCACATCCATCAAAATATGGTGTTGATGGTTCATCAAGTAATTTGGAGATTGCCTGTACCATTTTCTTCCCCTTCTCCTAGGAATGGCATTAGTTTTTTTTTTTTTTTCTTTATTATTATTATTATTACTATTATACTTTAAGTTCTAGGGTACATGTGCATAACGTGCAGGTTTGTTACATATGTATACTTGTGCCATGTCGGTGTGCTGCACCCATCAACTCATCAGCACCCATCAACTCGTCATTTACATCAGGTATAACTCCCAATGTAATCCCTCCCCCTTCCCCCCTCCCCATAATAGGCCCCGGTGTGTGATGTTCCCCTTCCCGAGTCCAAGTGATCTCATTGTTCAGTTCCCATCTATAAGTGAGAACATGCGGTGTCTGGTTTTCTGTTCTTGTGATAATTTGCTGAGAACGATGGTTTCCAGCTACATCCATGTCCCTACAAAGGACACAAACTCATCCTTTTTTATGGCTGCATAGTGGAATGGTGTTAGTTTAAGGAAGAAAATGGGCATTCTGTATGGGCATGTTAAATAAAATTATTGATGTCATTCTGGCAGGGCCTGATTCGAATAGTGATGTCATAGAACTAATTCAAAGATGCTCTGCTACAAAATATAAGTTGTCCAGTATTTGACACACGGGTTTTAAGCATTTTTTTTATCATGGTCAAACAATGATGAACCATGAATTTTAACCAGAAATCTGGAAGTGAAACATGGCAAGTTTCATCATCAAGAACAGATGAGTTCATGATCAATGAGAAATGGTGGGTATGCCAATGTTGTGTGCTCAACAATTTGGCAAGTAGGTAAATAACTGTGGAAATAGGTGGTGGACAGCTGAGCAAGAGAGCAGAGGTGGCAGGAAACAGTCTTAAATCTGATAGCAGCTTCTTCATCCAAATTGCCCTGGACAGGTGGTGAGAAAATAATATAGTCTTTGTTGAATATTAGTAATACATATGGTTGTGGGTTGCTCAGACTAGTGCCAAAGGAAAAGAAGTTTGATGTTTCTGCTGAATAAAGAAAAACGTAGCAAAAAAGAATATATTGTATCTCGAGCAGCACAGGGATGATGTTAAATTTGACAGACCTCGAACTAGTGATGGAGTGGAATGCAAGATTGCATCAGCCCTTGTGTCAGACCAGTTTAAAATTCATTCACATCCCTAATGATAGAAATAATTTCACCAAAAGAGGAAAAAGCTGAAATTATGAGAAAAAAATTTTTAAAAACGCAGAAAAAACAACCAGGATGGGGACACCAACTAACATTTTTGTGAATGAAGAGAAGTAGCTTGGGAGAGCAAGTTCGTCTTGAAAAAGCTAATAAGGAAATGAAATCTATGCCATATTTTAAGGGAATATGAGCTTCTCTGAAGGCACATCCTGTATCTTGATATGGGATATGGTAGTAGAAAAGAATGATGAACTGCATCTTCCTGAGGGAACTTTTCCTAAATGTTGGAAAAAGATGCAGGTCTAGGTGCGTGGAGTAGAGGAAGTACAGAAAGTGAAATTTCTTCTGCTCCCCTCTTTGACTTCCCTGGTCCCTAGTAGATGCTGAGACCACATACAACTCCTCTTATTCAGTGATTCTGTGGAAAACATCCTTTGCTTCAGGTGGATTAAATGTGGTTACACTTCTACTTGTGTCCTTATGATGACCCTGAAATTTCCGGAGACATTTGTGGTGTTGTCAGGAAAAATGGTTACATGTGTTAAGTGTCCAGCCTCGGGGCAACAACTGTAACTATTTTCGTTTTGAATTTGCTGCTTTACTAATAGCCTGGGGCCTACTGTCCAACTATGCTTCTCATTCATGTGCTGTTGTAAGCTGGCATGTTTCTGAGTTTAGATAGCGTTTATTTCACAGACGCCCAGCAATCAAAGAGCGGACCAACAGAAAAGCAAGACAAAGATACTGAGCAAGTGGAATCACTCTCCCTTACTGGGTAGGGGGGGATGTTAACGTGTTTTAGAACAGTAGCATACAGTTAATGTTTCACTTCCAGATTTCTGGTTAAAACGCATGCTTCATCATTGTTTGACCATGTTAAAAAAAAGAAAAAAGTGGTTAAAACCCTGTGTCGAATGCTGGATAATTTATATTTTGTGGTACAGCATCTTTGAATTAGTTCTATGACATCAGCATTTATTTCACGGATGCCCAGCAATCAAAGAGTGGACCAACAGAAAAGCAAGACAAAGATACTGAGCAAGTGGAATCACTCTCCCTTGCTGGGAAGGGGGGGATGTTAACGTGTTTTAGAACAGTAGCATACAGTTGAGCTAAAGAACAAGGTCAAACAGCACATTAGATGTGCCACGAAGGAGGTCAGTGTAGCAGCAAGAAAGAGCTAGGTTCCAGTTTTGGCACTGTTAACAGCAGACATGTCTTCCTGCTTAATGGGATCATTCCGGTCAGGGCATGCATCGAATACCCACTACAGTAGTTACTAATTCCTGGAGGGTCATCAGAGACTCACTGGAGCTACAGATGTGGTCCACTGCAACCACCTGCTCCCTGGAGAAGCTGCTCAGCAGCTCAGAGTCTCTACTCACCGTAGATTTCATATTGTTTGAACTACAGAATGTGACTCCAGGTAAGTGTTTTGTAGATTTTTCTAGAGCTTTGATTCTTGAGAAGAAAGGAGGCATTTCCTGCAACAATCATGGTGATTTGTGAGGATTGTTTTGATTGTCTCAAGTATAGGTGGGGAGAGATGTCAGGTGCCGAAAGCTTTTAATGGGCAGAACCAGGAATGTAAGACATTCTGGAATGTCTAGGATAAATTTTCATAGTGAAGAGTTTCTCTGTATTTCACACAATGTAAAACATCCCCCCCAACTAATCAATTATGAGAAAAGCCTGTTTAAATCCTATAACAAAAAATATTTTGTATTCAAACATAAAATCTTTATGGATTTAATATGTACTAAAATTGCCATGGTAGGATACTATAACATATATCGAAAGAAGAACATAAGCTTTTTTTTTTAATGACCAAGGATTAATTAGGGTTAATTTCAAGAAACTGCATAATTGATGTCAATAATAATCAAGGTACTTCAGTTCTCAGCACAACATTCCTGATTCACTAAGAATTTGTAACCGGGTTTTATTGTGATTATTAATGTGTACGTATCTGTGTGTGCATGTGAGTGTGTATGTGTGCATGTGTAGATATGTGAGTAGTCATCATTCATTAGGTTATTTTAGCATGATCATGCTTGAGGGTTTAAAATAAAATGATTTTGTTATAAGTCACATAATCTTTTTTCTTCTTTTTATTACAATTTGTATGTTATATTTTGAAATTCTGTGTGCAATAAAAGAGGTGTTACAAAATATTTCATACTAAGAGAAGGCTTCAATTCTGTGATACTTGAGAACTATTTTTCCAGACTATGCATGCATTTGACTGGGCAATACGATCAAATATGCTGCCACCCTCAGTGCTCTCCCCGTCACTGTGCCACCCACCAAGTGACGCATGTAGCCGAGTGCTAGCTGGGCTTGTACTTCCAAACCTTCTGGAAATGATTGCAAGGACACTCAGTAGGATACAATGTTAACTCTGTTTATGCTGGTGATGGATAGGATGTTTCTCTGTTTTCCTCAAGCAGGAATATTAATCCTTTCCTCAATCATTTCTGCACATTCTTTTCTTTGAATTCTCTAATAGTATTCGTTTTTTTTAAAAAAATAGTATCAGCAACCAATTGAATGCATTGTCTTTCACTGATGATTCACACTTAATTAGCAAATTATAAAATTTCCCCTTCTGTTGACACTGTTTCACAATTAATTTGAAATTGATAACATTTGCATAAAATTAGAGAACAAATAAAGCAGGCTCTAGAAGAGATATAGTAAACCTTGATTATTATATTTAGTATTTCATGAATTATTTCCTTCAGTGTTTCTTTGGAAAGCTCTGATTTTATTTTTGACGGAATCAACAATATATTGCCTCATACAATAAGTTCTTATAGGACCATAGTTGTGTTTGGGTCACTTTGTGCAGTTTTTAATAGAGGGTCATATAAAAATGGTTTAAATACATAAAGACAGGACAGAGCTGATAGCTTCCTTTTCATCTTTCTCTGTCTCTCTCTCTCTCTCCTTATTGTAATTTGAAAGTTGGCCCATTTTAAAGCAGTTCTGTTAATGCAACAGTGGTTTTGAAACACTGTATTAAAAGAGTCCACTGTAAAGGAGCCACTCAAGAAATCGTTAACAGCTTGTATAAAAAGAAAATACCATATAAGGTACACTTTTATGGCTGAGATCTGACATTCACAACGGAGAGAAAGGTGGGGGAGAAGTCTTTCTTCATTAGCAGCATGACCAAAGCACTTAGAGATTTCACTCCCTCACATCCATTATTCCATCTATTGTCCTAATTTAATTTTCCATGATTTTCCTAACAGTGAAGGTTGGCAACTCTTAAGTATAGTACAAAAGGTTTGCAGCACTCATGTTAATAATTACACAAGCTGTTGAGGCTTTTTGCTGAAGGGTGTATTGTCAAAAATATCAAGTTTTAGACAAAAGCAGAAGCTACAGATGTGAGTGGAGCTGGAATCTCTGAGTGCCTTTGTTTTTATCCATAGAAAGAAGCCACCTCATGAGGTCTAAATGTTAATAAAGCATTCATACCATTCGGGGCCTTTGGGGAGCTCTAAACAGGAAAACAAGATTTTGGAGAATTGCCATCAAATTGTTGCTGCTATTGTCTCTGCTGTGGCTTACCAGGGTTGTTCTGACAATGTAGAATCTATTATTTTTATATTCTTTCTTAGTCAAATAGATTTGTTTTCTCATGATATGTATAGGCCAGTTTTAGAACACTTAATCTAAAAATGTGTCTTCTTAACCATAGAAAAAAGTAAACTTTAGTCCATCAACCTTCTATCTTTGCTTTAAGGATGCAATAAGTTGCTTTCCTTTCTTCTTCTGTTTGTCACAGAAGGCTGAATTGTTGCAGTGTGAAATGCCTTGTACCACCTATGCCCATGAATTACCAATTATCCACACCTGTAAACCATACTCCAAGCAAATAAGGTGGCCGTGGCTTATTAGAAGGAGTCATTCAATACCTGTGCTCATTAAAAATTGACCATAGGCTGAATTAATAAGATACTCTTTACTTTGTACCAAACATTTTGTGACAAACACAAGTAGAAGATTTGGTGACTAATAATACACAAATACACTTAAAAGTGTATTTAGATTCCTAACATATTATAGGTTTATACACATATTTGAGATATAAAACCAACACGTTTATCTCATAATCCCACCTTTTCTCCACCCATTAGATAAATACCATTGTAAGCCTAGAGAAAGCTAGAACTATAAGCAGAGAGTTGCTCATCTTTGGATTGTAATTGATGTTCGAGTCAACTGGATAATAATAATTTTTCCAAAATGTGTCATTTGGAGAGAAAAATGGTCTTTTTAAATGTCAACATCTTTAAGAACAAAGTTTGCCATAAGTAATTATTTCAAGAATTTGAATACAAGGACTATTTCTTCCCCACAGAAAGGAGTGTGAAGTGCTTGTACGTCCTGAAAGGTAAGTCTAAATGACAGGTTTGCAGGCATATTACCAGGTGACGACTCTGCCTGAATTGATATAAAGGGTCTTAGCACCAGCCAACATCCCAACCCCCATACCTGTAGCATTTCATATATATTGAAAGTGAAACCTAAACGACAGAAGGTTTGTCCCATTTCTTCTTTGGAGTCCACGAAGCATAACAAAGCAACTGCATTAGGACAGAAGTGATGATAGGACGTACTTAGGCAGGAAGAACATCAGAGACAAGGGTCTGCATCCAAATAGATTGCATATGGCATGAAATAGACCCACACATTCTTGTGTCACCAATAAGTAGCTAAGAATTGAATGAGTGGGCCTGCTAGAGTTTAGCTGAGAGCTGAGTCGAGGTGTCCCTGCAACAAAGGCACCCCTTTGAGGGCTGGGCAGATCTAAGCCATTGTCAGAACACAGTGGAGTCCCTGGTTTTAGCAGCACCTGAGGGGTGTGAATAGGAGCATATAGTCACCGAGGCAGAGTGTTACCCGAGTGGACTCAAGAGAGTGACTGCTTGAGTGAAGATACAGCATCCTTGGTATTAGCTGTGTGACTTTGAGCATGCTTGTCAACCTCACTAGGCTTCCATTCCATCATCCATATGAGGTTATTAAGGGTGTCTTTTTTAGGACTGTTATTAAAGTAAATGGATTGTAACTATCATGGACTTAGAACAGTACCTAGCAGGCACTATATGTGAGCTTGCTAAATAAGTAAAGTCCGAAGGGGTTAGTGGCTCCGCTCCCTGTAAGTGATCATGGTGTGTTGCTACTTCCAAGAGAACAGACGCTCAATTACAGCAGCCACAGGCTCTTTCTCAGTGGATGCTTACAGGACAGAGGCCAATGCTCAAAGCAAGGTGGGATGACATTTCCTCACCACCGATTATGAAGGGGAGACAGCAGGTAACAATGTGTAGGCCAGATACGCTTCAATGCCACTATGATTTTGTTTAAACTTTTCACTATAATATGATTTCACTCAAGGGAGGTAGGAGAGAAACCTATTTGAAATAAATCATTAAAGAATGAGAGTATTTCTTCTTAAAAAATAAGAACAAGTTTTCACACCTTTTTTTACTCTTCCGAGGGCATTTGTGAACAAAACACGAAATGAGATTATTTAAAAACTTTAAAAAATTAATTTATACTTTCTTTCAATTATATATAGTATATTTTAGTCATTGTGTTAAATTCAGACTCCAGAAGAATAGCTTTTTATCTGAGAATTTTTTAAAATATTTCCTTTAAACTTCTGCAATTGCTAGTTTATTAGTATCATCCAGGACTCAGATGTTCACTAATCCTCCTGAAATTACATAAGCAAATGCAAACGGAAAGAATCCAAGTCAAAATGATCTAACAGAACAGCACTTCCTCACACAAGCATATAAAACACAAGAATGCTATTTGAAAATACGGGCACTTCAGGAAAACAATAATCTCAAAAAACACAAAATTGACAAATTGTTTTCTAAACTGCAAAGTAGACAAACAGGACTAATGAATACGTTTGGGTTTTGTAAAAAAAAAAAATTCAAATACATTGAGTAATTCATACTGAGATGCAAAATTTGTCTTCTTTTCTCCTATTTGATTGATAAAGGGGCAACACATGATATAGGAAAATATACCCTATTTTAAATGCAGTATCTTCATTTCAAAGCTGGCCCAATTAATTAAAAAAACTTACAATGGAGAGTCTCAGCTTACTGAGCAGTCCATATTTAGATAAATGGGAGAAGACAACTACAGCCAGTATTTTCACAGTCATCACTGAGACTAACATCAACTAAATACTTAATATGCAGTCTTGTATTTTTTAAAAATATTTATTTATTTATTTGTTTGTTTATTTTTTGAGACGGAGTCTCACTCTGTGGCCCAGGCTGGAGTGTAGTGGCATGATCTAGGCTCACTGCAAGCTCCACCTCCCAGGTTCACTCCATTCTCCTGCCTACAGGCACCCGCCCGTAGGCGCGGCTAATTGTTTGTGTTTTTAGTAGCGATGGGGTTTCACTATGTTGGCCAAGATGGTCTCGAACTCCTGACCTCAAGATCCGCCCGCCTCGGCTTCCCAAAGTGCTGGGATTACAGGCGTGAGCCACCGCGCCTGGCCGCAGTCTTGTATTTTAAGCTCACACTTTTGGTAATACAATCTCAGGTCTTCTTTAATATTGGAACTGCAAAATATAGCTGCTATTACATATAAAGATAAAATAGCATATATGTAATATACTATTACATATAAAGATACTTTTCGATTAGTCCTTTAAGGACAGACTTTTAAAATGTTTGACTCTAATATCCCCATGCTGTAAATAGATTGGTTACTCTTCAGTTTGTAAATATAAGTGGGCCATGTGAAATTTGTTGTCAACCGATCAAGATTTGATCCATGCATTTAGTTATGGACGTAAACTGCCTCAATTTAACTATTTACCCCATCATGATAGGTAGAGTATGTAGACGAAAGCTTTTTATCAGCTAACTATATGAAAGGATAAACACTGTCATAATTCACGTGCTCCTAAATGGGCCAAAGCAAAAGACTAGTTTCCCCTCAGGAAAAAAAAAAAATCAGACTGATGAAAAGGATAATACTAAAAAACAAAAAACTGTATTGACTTAGTAGCATTCAGAATGTCAACAGAACAGCTGCATTTTTCTTTTTTGCAATCACCAAGTGGTACTTAGTTAACAGAAAAACAATTATTTCATATATTCCACATCAAAGACAACTGATGAAAGATGAAAAAACCACCGTCTCCATATGTAACTAATTTGTGCTGCACACTAACAAGAAGCTGCTTTGAATTTCCAGCCCATTTACAACCCCCACACTATACTAGGCAAGGTTAGTGGCTATTGAAAATACCACCAAGACAGGGCTATCTAAAGATACATTTGGTAATGTGCTAACTATACATAAAAAGACACTTTACATTTTAAAAACAAAACTTCCACAGCCTTACATTTCAATTTTCTTCTTTAAAGGGAGTGAGTTGTGTGCAGGGGGGCTAATTGCTTTATAGACAAGAAAAAAAAAAACTGTGCTAGAACCAACTTATCCATCATCGTCATCTTCTTCTTCTTTCTTCTCCTCATCCTCTTCATCTTCCTCATTTTCCTCTTCTTCCTTCTTTTTCTTGCGTTTTCAACCTTGACGACTCCCTTTTTGCTGCACCAGGTTTTCCTTTGGCTCAGTATGCAGGGATATCCTTTTGTATTTTTCCTTCAGCTTCACAGCCTTCTTTTCATAGGGCTGCTTGTCATCTGCAATAGTGTTATTCCTCTTCTCTCCCAGGTTCCTCACAACATCACCAATGGATAGGTCAGGATATTCTCCTTTGATTCTTGGGTGATTCTGGGAACAGAACAAGAAAAAGACTGAAGAAGGCCTCTTGGGTGTGGTGGGATCCTTGAGTGTCTCTTTTGTCTTTCCACTAGGATTCTCTTTTCTAATGGGCCTTGTCCGCCTTTGCCATGTCTTCGCATTTTTCTTTCTCATTAGTAAACATGGTCTTCCACCTCTCTGAAGTTGATTGAAACATGTGGGTGCGTCCCCTTTTGCTCATCCCAAGTTTGCACAGAGAATACCTATGGTGACATTTTGTCTCTCAGCTTCTCAGGATCTCTTTCGCCCATGTTTAGTTATTTTCCCTCTGTGAGGCACAGAGTCGCAGAGTGCCCATCCGACTCTCACTTGCCCCAGTGCTGTCTCTATGGAGTTCAATGTACTGCAATGGCTGAATCAATGGGAAGTAAAAATGCTATCATGAGTCATATCATTACAAAGTTTTTTGGATTTTGCCCTTTTTATTTTGATACAGTGATCTTGATTCTAGAAATATTTGAGAATCATATTTTGGATCTATTGCTTCACCCTTGGCATGACTTCTGTCAAACAAGTTGACCTAAATCTGTTTCATGATTTCTCACTTTACCTGAAAACTGAATACTGAATCATCAATAATAAGAATATCAGAAACTCCTCTCTTTACGAGAGACAACGTAATATTTATGACACCATGAGTGTCATTTACCTAAGGTGTTTTATATTTTCAGATCAACTAAGACAATTGAAGTCTCATCTAATTGTCCATACTTAGCTCTTAGGTCATTTGACTCAATATTGATGGAATAGTTAATCTGGTATTATGTAAGTTTCCCTAGAATATGTTATTAAAACCAATATAAAGAATGGAATATCAATTTTGATTTTACAGTCTCTTCAAGCCTTAAATGCTTCAGTTTTAGAATATTTTATTAATTAAACATAATTATAAATCTTTTAAAATTATGTCAGGAAAATAAAGTTTCATATCTGTTTAAACACATAAATTAATGTGAAACTTAAATAATTTTATATTAGTTTAATTTTAGTAAAAGCACAAATTAAACCCATATTTATATTATCAACAATGTCAATTTTTTTGAAATAATATATTAATTTATTATAGCAATTCCTATTAGGAATAATAGAATATTATTTGTTTTTAACCCATAATATATATGAATCTCCACCAAAAATAACTTACTGACAACCAGCAAATAAATAATCATCACAATAGAGAATAACTATCCTTTTAAAAGGTATTTTTTGCATAGTGTGTATAATTTTCACTGTATTTGCACATACTTCACTCACTTTTCTTCCATTCATAACCCTTTAAATAGATAAGACAGATAATAAGAGAATAGAGCAGATAGTGATTTTGTAACTTTTGTCCAAGGTCATCCAGATAATTAACGACAGAGACAAGTATAGAACAAAAATTATTGAACTAATGTAACATACATGTAAATGGTTAGATGATAGTTATGCAGGAAAACTATGAAAAAGCAAGCAGAGAGCTTTTAACCCCAGTTTATGCAGTGTACGCATTTGATTGTGAATCTCAATAATGAACCAAAAGGACAAAAACAGACTGTAAGATCATATTTACCTGTTTAAAACCGGCTGGTTTCTCACCCTTTTTATTGCAGCAGTGGCAAACCTTCTCAGGAGATGTAGGTTTTTGGTTAAGAAATTTTGTAGAAAGTATTGTATTAGCAGAAAACACTCATATTCAAAAAAAACACTTGGAGAGTCTCACCTGTAGAGTTCCACAGGATGGAGAACAGGACTATGAACAACTAACCAGAAAAAAAAAAAAAAAAAAAGAAAAAAAAGTAGTATCTGAAATCTGTGTAATAAAATAGATAAGTTATCAATGATGAAATACAGCATTTAGACCAATCCAAAATCTGTTCCACAATACAAGGGGCTATCAGGGTCAGGACAAATATCTGCAGGGTCAGGAGATGTGGCCCCACGGAGACCACGGCCATCTTGTAAACTATGTTCTGAGTGTCTGGAATCCTTAAACCTCCACTCAACAGGCCCTGTTCATTGATCTGCTTTCAGGACTTGTGCCTCTTTCCCAGGATAATCCTCCGGAGGGTAGACGACAAAGGCCCACAGGATGCTCAGAAGAATTCCTTTTATCTGGAGAGGGGGTGTTGGATAAACTAGCATGTTCACATGTGAACACTTGAGGGCTTTCACCACGTAGAAGGGAATCAAAGTTATAAAGGAATCTCCTTGAGTTGTCAGGTTTCAGCATGAAACTGAAAAAACTAAGAGAATTTCTATCTTCAGTCTGTCTTCCAGGTCATTATGAAGGTATGTTTTCAAAGTAACATGCTAGATATAGTGCATTTAGTCATTTATTTTACCTTGATTTAAAACTTTTAGATATTTGGACATGAAGTATATGGCCCTCCCTTTATACCATTAACCCAGGCTCCATGAATATCAAGTATAGCTAATTCTGCAGGCTTGTAGTCATTATACATCTAATTAAAAGTTAATACCAATTTTTCCATTTTGATGGAAGTGCTATTATTAATTCCCTATGCCGCTGTCTTATTACAAGACCATGATTATTTCCCACTTGTCCTATGCACCTGCTTAGACTGAGATCACCCAATCCTCATTTCATCCTCCAACCACAGGCCTCTTACCTTGCTGGCTAAATACATTTAATTATAATTAATTAACAAATTTTGATAATAGTATTCTGTAACTAAAAATAACAGTATGATTCCTTCTTTATTATAGAGTTGTCTTCAAAATATTTAATGTGGCACAAAAAGACATATTTCAAAGTCTCATATTTGCCCATTATGGTTTCTTGACTTCTGTGTCTTTGCAAGTATTGCTCCTTTTACCTGGAAACTGTTTCCTAGTTTCTCAGCCTGAACAATGCAGACTCATCCTTCAAGATTCAACTCACGCTTTATCTCCTCTATGAAGTTTTTTCTGTGTCCCTCAGACTGAGTTAGGTGCTCTTCTTTGTGCTCCCACCCATGCATATTTCCATCATCGCTTACTGTTGCTACCAATTTTTTTTTTCTGTCAGTTATAGAATATAAGTAATTTAAGATTAGTGGCTGTGCTGTTTTACTTTATTTGTGAAATCATTATACAAACATTTGTTCAGATCTGCTCTAATCCATATACTGTGCAAATCCCTGGCTATATAGTGAGAAAATACACAGGCCTTGTCATTGAGAATGTAACAGAAAAACATGCTTACAGTCTCTAGGCACTGTGATGTGGGCTTAGACGGAGTTAAGTACAGATTGTCATAGCAGCTCAAAAATGTCTACCTATTTTTTCCCCTCAGGGGAGGAGGCGTCCTGCAGAAAGGGGTCTAGGCTGAGACCTGTGTAGGATTAATGTCTGATAGACCCATGCTTGGTACATAACATGCATATAACACACCCTTTGTAATCACTGCATTTGCATTCATCCAAGAACACGACAAACCTGCTGTGCTCTGGCATGGGCAGTAGAAGTTATAAAAGCAAACAGGGTAGAACCATGAAGATGAAAGAAGTACTGATCAGAATTAGGACAAAGCCATGCTCCAGCCACTCTAGGATGAGAAAGCATGATTAGGAGAGCCAAAATAGCTGAGTGAGAAAACATATAGACCATTTATCTCAGAATTCTACATATCTATATCATACATATATTATATAATTCACAGCCTATTTTAGTTTAAAGAAGGTAAAGCCTTTAATTTTTGCTTCACAGGAGTAGCAGTTCATCCTTGTCTCTGGAATGGGATGAAAAATGATGCTAGAAAACATAATGTAAAAAGACAGTAATTAAAATTAATGTAATTAAAATTAATGTAAATGTAATATACACAGATTTAAATAACTGCATAGAACTATTTAAGACTCATTCTATATGATGGGTTCAGGTTTTCTCTACTCTTTATTGATTATGTTTATAATATAATGTCTCAATTTAAAAATCAGCTATTGTTAAGAGGTGGATATTTACTTGTAAAAACTAACATAAGTACGCAGTCAGCATTTTTTAAGAGTAAGAAAATGAGTAAATACAACCTCTTACCGAAAGATGCAAAAAATATGACTATTCCATTTTATATGTGTAACACCTAACATATCTCCTTCCTTTCTGAGCAAATCACAATTTGGAAATTTGTAAAATTAGCCTCTGGCACATCCTTGAATAAATATAATTGGATCTGTAACAAATCATACCGTGAGAATAAGAGTTTGTCTACATGACCACTGCTGATTTTAGTAATGACCATTTCCCAAAGCAATCTTAAAAGCAGTTTTACTAGTGGATCATACCTGAATATAGTAGATTTAACAAGTTAGCTTAGATCGTGGTACTTCAGGACATAGAATAGGCTTAAGTCAAACATTTTGTTAATATAATTTACTAAAGACAGTTGACAAAAAAAAAAAAAGAAACAGCTTTCAATCTATTTAGTGAACCTCTCTGAATACATGTGATTGAAGAAATAATCTTACATTTATTTCAAAGTATTATTAAAACTGTTTTTGGTATTTTGTTAAATATTGTTCACATTGAACATAAAGTATATTTAGTGTATCTGGTCAAATAAAAGAGTACATGTACATAAGTTTTGAAAACTATATATTTAATTGTTACATTCTGTTCCCTTTATTGTCAGATATATAACCTGACCCTACCAAAAATCTTAACAATAATAAACTTTGTAACAGAAAACTATGCAGCTTTAGTACATAATAAACTGGACATTTGAATTATACATTTGTATTCTTCAATAAATATACTGCAATTAATAGAGAGAGATGGAACCAGAAGCTATAATATAAAAGATGTATAAGACACATCAAGCAGTCACAAATGTGACTTTATATGAATCTTAATTTAAACAAATAGATTACAATAAAATTCAACATCTTTTCAAGGTAAAAACTCAACAAATTAGGTATATTAGAAATATACCTCAACATAATAGAGGACTAATATGACAAACTCACAGCTAACATTATGCAGAAAAACAATGAAAAATTGAAAGCTTTTCCTCTAAGATCAGCAACAAGACAAGATTGCCCATCTTACCACCTCTATTAAACATAGTTCTGGAAGCACTATCCAGAGCAGTTAGTTAAGAAAAAAAGAATAAACTGCATATAAATCATAGAGGATGAAGTTAAACGTTCTCTGTTTGCAGACATGATTGTAAATATAGAAAACTCTGAAGAATCTATCTAAAATCTGTTAGAACTGTTAAATTTAGTAGAGTTGCAGGATACAAAACAAAAATACAAAAATTAATTGTTGTATATACTAACAATGAATTATCCAAAAAATAAATTAAGAAAATAATCCCATTCACAATACATCAAAAATAATAAATATTTAGGAATAAATTTAACCAAGCAGATAAAAGATCTGTAGACTTACAACTAGAAGACATTGATAAAAGAAATTGAGGAAAACACAAATAAATGAAAAAAATCCATGTTCATAGATTGCAATAGTTAATATTGTTAAAATATCCATACTATCTAAAAGTTATCTATTAATTCAATTTAATATCTATAAAAATTCCAATGGCATTTTTCACAGAAATAGAAAGAAGTCTTCAAAGTCTTTCAATTTTAATGAAGTCATGAGTAGCTAATGCAATTTTGAGCAACAACAAACCTGGAGGCACCATACTTTCTAATTTCAAACTATGTTACAAAGCTCTAGTAATCAAAACAGTGCGGTACTGGCATTAAAGTAGACACACAGACCAGTAAGAAAAAAATAAAGAGCCCAGAAATAAACCCATGCATATTCAGTCAACAAATCATTGAAAAGAATGCCAGGAATGAATTATGGGGAAAGGGTAGAGTTGGGAAAACTGGATATCCACATGGAAAAGAATAAAATTATATTATAAAACATTAATAAAATGATGTTGCCCCAAAATTAACTTGACACGGATTAAGTCTTAATTATAAGACCTGAAACAGAAAACTTCTAGAAGAAAACATAGGGAAAGTGTTCCTTGTTACTGATTTTGACAATGAATTTTTTGGTATGACACCATTAGTACAGGCAACAAAAGCAAAAATAAACAAGTGGGACTACATTAAACTAAAAGCTTCTTCACAGCAAAAGAAATGATCAACAAAATGAAAAGACAATTTTAAAAATGTGAGAAACTATTTGCAAAAAACATATCTGATAAAGGATTAATATCCCAAATCTATAAGGAGACTGTACAACACAATAGCAAAAAAAAATAAAAATAAAGAAGAAGGAAAAAAGCACCTGATTAAAAAATAAAATGGGCACAAACCTTGAATGCACATTTTTCAAAATAGCCAAGAGGTGTATGTAAAGGTGTTCAATAATACTATTCATCAGGAAAATGTAAATCAAAAGCGTAATGAGATATCACCTCAAATGGGTCAGAATGGCTATGAATAAAATGACAAAAGATAACAAGCGTTGGCAAGGGTATGGAGAACAGGAGATCCTTCACACCATTAGTGGGAATGTAAATCGGTACACCCATTATGGAAAACAGTAGAACGGTTCCTCGAGAAATTAATATTATAACTACCAGATAATTATTTAATTTCACTTCTGAGTACACATCCAAAATAAATGATATCAGTATCTCAAAGAGATAGCTGCCCCCACATGTGTACTACAGATTTTTCAAAATATCCAAAATATGCAGTCTGTCTATTGACATGTAAATGGATTGAAAAAAATGTGGTATGTTTGTATGTGTGTATGTGTATGTGTGTATACAATGGGATATTATTCAACCATAAAAAGAAAGAAATCTTACCATTTGTTACAGATGGTTGAACTTGGAGGATATCAGGCTAAGTGAAATAAGCCAGATGGGGAAAGACAAATATTGTATAGCCTTCCTTATATGTGTACTCTAAAAATGTCAGACTCACAGAAACAGTAAGTTTTAGAAGCAAGGTTGCCAGGGGCAAAGGATGGAGGTGGTGGAATTAGGGAGATGTCAGTAAAAGAATACCCACATTCAGTTACTCACTCATTTACAATGAGTAAATTTTGGGGATCTTATGTACAACATGATGACTCTAGTTAGTAATACTGTATTGTTTAGTTGAATTTTCCTAAGAGAGTAATGAATGTTGTGTCCTCACCACACCACACACACAGACACAAACACACATAATTAATAGTGATAAATGTGTTAATGTAGTAATCGTTATATATTGTATACCTGTATCAAATAATTGTGTAAACAATTTTTGTCAATTATTTTTCTCAATAAAACTGGAAAAAGAGACAAATGAAACAAATACAAATAATCTTTAAAACATTATGAAATTTATTAAATATATTCATGCCTCAATATACATGAGAGATTGGTTCTAGGACCCCATGTGGATACCAAAATGCACAGATGCTCAAGTCCTTTATGTTACATTATGTAGTATTTTAATATAACCTATACATAGCCTCCTGCATAATTTAAGTCATTTCCAGATTACTTATAATATCTAATACAAAGTAAATACTACATAAATAGTTAATTCATTGCTTAGGTAGCAATAATAAAAAAAGAAGTTTGTATATGTTTAGTAAAGAGACAACTATCATTTTAAAAAGTATTTCCAATTCATAGTTGGTTGAATCCACAGATGTGGAACCCATGGATATGGAGGGTCAACTGCAATCAGAAATTTGAATACTAAACCTGATAGTTAATAGTATTCAAGTTTGTTGTTAAATTATTTAGATCTGATAATGATATTGTGAGCACATCATAAAAATAGGGCCCTTATATCTTAGAGGTAAACAAGAAATACTGAAAAATTATAGTTTGGATTTAGTTTCAAAATAATATGGAAGGAGGATGTCAGATAATATTGATTATGAGTTGATAATTTTCGAAGCTAGGTAATGAGTTCACAGAAGCTCCCTGATATATTATGTATAGTTTTACAAGTTTGAAATATTCCCTCACAAAGCAAAAAAAAAAAAAAAAAAAAAAAAAGATGTTGCCATAATACAGATTGATTGTCTCTGAAATAACAATGCAGAATTATAATAAAATTATTGATATTCTCGTTTTACTGTAATCAAAAGAAAAAATAAACAATATTTAACCTGATTTTTTTTTTTTTTTTTTTTTTTTTTTTTTTTTTTGAGGCAGAGTCTCGCTTTGTCGCCCGGACTGGAGTGCAGTGGCCAGATCTCAGCTCACTGCAAGCTCCGCCTCCCGAGTTTACGCCATTCTCCTGCCTCAGCCTCCCGAGTAGCTGGGACTACAGGCGCCCGCCACTTCGCCCGGCTAGTTTTTGTATTTTTAGTAGAGACGGGGTTTCACCGTGTTAGCCAGGATGGTCTTGATCTCCTGACCTCGTGATCCGCCCGTCTCGGCCTCCCAAAGTGCTGGGATTACAGGCTTGAGCCACCGCACCCGGCCTGATTTGCTTTTTACCAAAATAAAAAAAGAAAAGCAAATGGAAATTCAAAATAATAGCTCTAATTTATTTGGTTTTTTTTATTGTGTTCTGTAATATATTCAGTGTGGAAACCAAATTATCTTATTTAATTTTTATAACAACCCTACATTAGATGCTAGTAGCCTCACTTTATATATAGAGAAACTGAGCTTCAGGGATTGGAAAAACCAGGATTACTCAAATATTTTCAGTTCTAAAGTCAGGAATTTTATCTCATGCCATATTTGACAAGATCTTTTGATTTGAAAGTGCCTATCTTTCACTGATCATATAATTAAAATATATAAACAATTAAATGAATACTTGCAAAATCAATTGGGAAAATAAAATGTATCTATTTGGATTTATTTAGAAAGTTAAAAACTGTAGGACTTTCAACCAGACAAGGATTTAATATAGAAAATTATGTACTTTCAAAATGATTGGGAATGTTGTAGACACAAAAGTCAAGAGTCTACCACTGAACTATCCATTTCAAGGGCACTCAAGTGTAGCTAGTGTTGTGGACTAAATGATGGCCTCTCAAAAATGTCAACATCCTAATACCTGGAACTTGTTAATAAGTTATTTTATATATTAAAAGGGACTTTGCTAATTTGATTAAGTTAATGTAGATTATCCGGGATTATCAGAATTGATCCAATATTATCACGAGAGTCCTTAGAAAAGAAGGAACGTCAGAATTAGAACAGGTATTGTAGTGATAGGAGATTTTAGTTCTACATTGCAATGAATGGTGACAATGCAATGTAAAACTAAAAGGAATGTGGGCAGCCTCCTTAGAAGGTAGAAAAGGGAAGGAAATAGATTCTCGCCTAGAGCCTCCAGCATGAATGCAGTACTGCTGATCCATTTTGGACTTCTTACCTATAAAACGATGAGATAACAAATTCATGATTCCTTTTTTTTGAGATGGAGTCATGCTCTGTCACCCAGGCTAGAGTGTAATGCCTCAATCTTGGCTCACTGCAACCTCTATATCCTGGGTTCAAGCTATTCTCCTGCCTCAGCCTCCCGAGTAGCTGGGATTACAGGCGACCGCCACTGTGCACGACTAATTTTTGTATTTTTAATAGAAACGAGGTTTCACCATCTTGGCCAGGCTGGTCTCAAACTCCTGACCTCATGAGCCACTTGCCTCGGCCTCCAAAAGTGCTGGGATTACAGATGTGAGCCACCGCACCTGGCCCACGTTGTTTTTAAGGCACTAATTGTAACGCAAGTTGTCAAAGCAGCAATAAGAAACTAATATAACTGGGATCCATATGCTGCTTCTATCTGCTCCCGCTGCCACGGCCACTGGCAGCCAAAAGCTGATGACTGCCCTGGAATCTTGAGCCTGGCCTCCGCAAGACCATCTCTTTGAATTTTGATACTAGCAGCAATAGCAGCAAGCAGATGAGCTCTTTCTGAATTTGACCATCCAAATAATTCACGTTCAGTACTCTAATTGCAACGGATAGGAGGATCTTAGTTGTAAACTTTCTAATTACTTTGATACATCAGGATACAAACAATGACAAATGAATGGTTAAACGTGCAAATCAGTAAAGATGAAACACCACATTAGCAGAACGAAAGACAAAAACCTTATCATCTCAATAGATGCAGAAAACGCATCTGACAAAATTCAACATCCCTTTATAATACAAACTTGCAACAATGTAGGTGTAAAATGAATATATCTCAGCACAATAGAGACCATATATGACAAACCCGCTGCTAATATTATACTAAACAGGGAAATGTTTAAAGCTTTTCCCCTAAGAACTGGAATGAGACAAGGATGCTCACTTTCATCACTCTTACTCAACATAGTACTGTAAGTATTAGTTAGAGTAATTAGGCAAGAGAAAGAAATAAAGGACATTCAGATTCAAAATAGAGGAAGTCAAAATGTCTGTGTGTCCAGATGACATAATCTTATATAGAGAAAAACCTAACGACTCCAATGACAACAACAAAAACCCCTCAGAACTTATCAACAAATTTAGTAAAGCTGCATAATACAAAATCAACATATACAAATTAGTGACATTACTATACATCAATAATGAACTAGCTGAAAGCAATCTCATTTATAATAGCTACAAAAAATAAAAATAAATAAAATAAAATACCTAGGAATAAATTTAACCAAGGAGGTAAAAATCTCTACAATTAAAATTACAAAACATTGATGAAAGATATTGAAGGGAACACACAAAATTGAAAAGACATCCCGTATTCGTGGTTTGAAGAATTAATGTTGTTAAATTGTCCATACTATTCAAATCAATCTACAGATTAAATGCAATGCATATCAAATTACAAACGTCGTTCTTCAAATAAATAAAAAATCTCGAGATCTATATAAAGCCACAAAAGACATTGGACAGCCAAAGAAACATCTCATGTAGCCCATAAATATATACACCTACCATGTACCCATAATTTTTTTAATACAAAATTAAAATTTTTAAAAATGCTTATTAAAAAAGAAGAAATTCTGAGCGAAAAGAACAAAGCTGAAGGCATCACACTACCTGACTTACGAGACACTATAGTCATAGAAACAAAAGCATCACAGTAGTAGCATAGAAACAGACACCAATAGAACAGAGTAGAGAACACCAAAATAATTCCACATATTTACATCCAATTGATTTTTGACAAAATTGCCAAGAAAATATATTGAGGAAAGACAGACTCTTCAATAATTTGTGCTGGTAAAATTGCATATCCATATGCAGAAGAATGAAATTAGACCCCTCTTGCTCACCATATAAAAAAATTAAAATGAATTAAAGGCCAGGCATGGCTGGTTATACTTATAATCCCTGCACTTTGGGAAGCCAAGGTGGGTAGATTGCTTGAGCTCAGGAGTTCAAGACCAGCCTGGTCAACATGGTAAAACTCCCTCTCTACAAAAAATATAAAAATTAGCTGTTTATGGTGGTGCACACCTGTAGTCCCAGCTACTCATGAGGCTGGGGTGGGAGGATTGCTTGAGCCCAAGGAGGTAGAGGCTGTAGTGATCCGTGATTGTGCCACTGCACTGCATCCTGGGCAATCAGATGGACACTGTCTCAAAAAAAAAAAAAAAAAAAAGGAGTTAAAGACTTAAATCTAAGACCTCAAACTATGAAACTACTAAGTAAAAATACTGGAGAAACTCTCTGAGACACTGACCTTAGCAAAGATTTCTTGTGTAATAGCCCAAAGCACAGGCAACCAAAGCAAAAATGGAGAAATGGGGTTACATCAAGTTAGAAAGCTTCTGCACAACAAAGGAAACAATAAAAAAGTGAAGAGATAACCCCTAGAATGGGAGAAAATACTTGCAAACTCTCCACCTGACACGTGTTTTGCAACCAGGATATATAAGGGAACTCAAACAACTCAACAGGAAAAAATGTAACAATATGATTAAAGAGTAGACAAAATATATAAAAATACATTCCTCAAAAGAACACACACAAACGGCAATCAGGCATGTGAAAGGTGCTAAACACCTTTGATTACGAGAGAAATGCAAACTAAAACTACATTGAGATTGTATATTACCCCAGTTAAAATGGCTTTTATCCAAAAGACAGGCAGTAAGAAATGCTGGCAAGGCTGTGAAGAAAAGAACTCTCATACACTGCTGGTGGGAATGTAAATTAGTGCAGCCACTATGGAGAACAGGATGAATGTTCCTCTAAAAAGTAAAGATAGAACTACTATATGATCCAGCAACCCCACTGCTAGGAATTTAACCAAAAAAAAAAAAAAAAAAAGGAAATCAGTGTATCGAAGAGATCCGCACTCCCATGTTTATTGCAGCAGTATCCACAATAGCCAAGATTTGGAAGCAGTTTCAGTGTCCATCAACAGACAAATGGATAAAGAAAATGTCATATATATACACAAAGGAGTACTGCTCATCCACAAAAATGAATTATATCTGCTCATTTGCAACAATATAAAGGACATTATATTACATGAAAAAAGCCAGGCACAGAAAGAAAAACTTCACATGTTCTCACTCATTTGCGGTAGTTAAAAATTAAAAGAATTGAGCTCATGAAAATGGAGATTAGAATGATGATTACCAGAGACTGAAATGGGTAGTGGTGGGGAGTAGTAGGTAAGAGGAAATAATTAATGGATATAAAAATATACTTAGAAAGAATGAATAAGATACAGTATTTGATAGCACAGAGGGTGACTACAGTCAACAATAATTTATACATTTTAAAATAACTAAAAGAGTAGAATTGGAATATTTGTAGCACAAAGAAATGATAAATGCTTGAGGTGATGGATACCCCATTTACTTTGATGTGATTTTTACACATTGTATGCCTGCATCAAAATATCTCGTGTGGCCTATAAGTGTATGCACCTATTATTTACAAAAAATAAATAAAAACAACACATTTAAAATAATAGTAAAATAACAGTCCATAAAAATAGTGCTGGGAAAACTAGATATCCATTTACAGAAGAATGAACCAGACTCTTACTCTCACTGCACAAAAATCCACTCAAAGTGGATTAAAAATTTAAATGTGAGACCTGTAACTATAAAACTACCAGAAAAGAAAAGTAGGAGAAACGGTTTGGGACATTTTTCTAAGCAAAGACTTATGGATAAGGTCTCAAAACCACGTGAAACAAACCCAAAACTAGACAAATAAGATTATATCAAACTAAAAAGTTCTGCAGAGCAAAGAAGAGCATCAACAAAGTAACAACCTGCAGAAAGGGAGAAAATATTTGCAAATGATTAATGTGACAAAAGATTAATATCCAGAATATACAAAAAACTTAATAGCCAAATAACAACCAATCCAATTAAAAATCTGTAATTTATCTGAATAGACATTTCTCAAAACAAGATATAGACACAGCAATCAGGTATATGAAAAAATGCTCAACATCACAACGAAATACTTTTCAGCCATAGAAAAGAATGAAATCCTGTCACTCATGGCAACACGAATGAGCAGCACATTTT
Source organism: Rhinopithecus roxellana (assembly GCF_007565055.1). Taxonomy (NCBI): domain Eukaryota; kingdom Metazoa; phylum Chordata; class Mammalia; order Primates; family Cercopithecidae; genus Rhinopithecus; species Rhinopithecus roxellana. The sequence continues at coordinate 4,374,565 of NC_044549.1, forward strand.
GTTAAATGAAACGAGCCAGGCAAAGAAAGAGAAATACTGCATGTTGTCATTCATATGTGGAAGCGAAAACATTTATCTCATACATGTAGAGAGTAGATTAGCGTTTACTAGAAGCTGAGAAGTGGGGGGTAAGGGGCGGTTAGCAAGAGGTTGCTACATGGATACAAAATACATCTAGACACAAGGAATAATTTATAATATAATTTATATTTTTTCACAGCGCTTTAGGATCACTGTAGTTAAAAATAATTCATATTTTTCCAAATAGTTATAAGAGAGAATTTTGAATGATTCTAAAGTAAAGAAAAGATAAATATTTGAGGTGATGGATATGCTAATCACACTAATTTTAACATTGTATACCTGTATCAAATTATCTGTAACTCATAAATTGTTATACACAATTATGATGTGTCAATTAAAAATAATTTTAAAATGCTGTTTTCTTTGTTTCCATGGATTTTAAATTTATCAGACCCTTCTGAATATTTTCGTCCATGGTATTGTAAGGATGTTCCGAATGAAGTATGACATATTCTTTTGCATAAGGCCTTTCGACTACCTTGCACTTGGGAATGGCATCAGGTAAAAATTTACGTTACAAAAATCCAAATATGTGAGTCCATGAAAATGAATCATATATAATAAAGTTGAATTTTTATGTATACACTTTATTGTATATTGTCCAACAGCATATATATATATATATATATATATAAACATTTATATTTCACATGATTTTCAAGTGCTTATATATAAAATAATGCATATTATTTGTGGGTGATGTAAAGACTCTAAATTATTATTTTTAATTAATGAATTTTTTTCTCCCTCCAAAAAAGATACAAAAAAGGAGTGAAAATGGATGTCAAGTACAAATCAGCTAGATTCAACACACACAATTAGTCTATTTAACCAAATGTTACTTAAAACTTGCACAGTTAACTCTTGTAAATAAAACAGATTTCCTTTCATATTTCTATAATTTTAAAAACTGCTAACTAAATATGTTAACATTTAAGCCATTGTTTATAATGTATTCTTGAATCCAGTCTTCAAAAGCCACGTTTTGCTTACACTTGAAAAAATTCTTACTTTTTTTGTGTGTGCATGAAAGTCTGCATAGCTTGAATTATTGTTCCTTTTTTATGCAATGGGCAAATTGAACCTGGCTTTCTAAGCGTGATTTGTACAGCTTTTTGCTCTCTGCTCATAGTCAAATTTTATAACTTACTCTAGTTTACAACCTACTGTGTAAGTTCTAACTTAATATATTTTCACAGCAAGCTTCAACAAAGGATTTAATATGTACTCTAAAATTTAGACAAGTATTAACATTTTAGTGGTATCTTAATGTCAGCATGTAAATATTAGTTTATTGACACAATAGTAAATTCATAACAACTTAAATTACAAGAGACTTCAATGAACATTTTAAAAATTAAAGTGTCTTGGACTTTCTTCAGTTGTGACCCATTTTACAGTTTGTACATTGTTTTCTCAAAATTAAAGAATACTGTTTATGAAATGTGTGTTACAATAGTTAAATGTTATAGTTTAATATTACTTCTGGCTTTTTAGTTTAAAAGAAACAAACAAAAAGGCTGTGAATAAGCATGAAGCAGACATCTTTTAAATAAAAAATAATCTTGTACTGCAACAGCTGATCTTACAGTGTTATAAATAAGAATTGTATCTCCAGCATGATTGGAAAGAAATTTCTGCTTAGCTCTACAAACATGTTTAAACAAATATTTGAATATTTCTATATTAGAAGCCATCCTTTTTGCTTTGTGTGTTGGAAATAAGAGAAAAATTGCTAGCATACTATATTACTATGTCTGTATTAATTTGGGGTAAGATCACTCCATCAATTACTAAGAATCATTCATTTAATTCTCAGTAGCTAAGCTGGAAGATGAATCCCATAGACGACTCAAATACATAAAACTTTTCAGTCAAGCCTGAAACTACTTCTTATGTAGATTACAAAAAATACCCTTCAAAAGTTGAGAAAACAAAACAAAAACAACCAAAAAATATCTTTCAAGATAATTTTGTTCTTCTTACATTGTGTTTCTCTACTTAGTCGCCTATATTTCATTAATAGGTTTAGTTTAATTATAAAAATATTGAACTCTTAATAATTAGTAATTTTAAAATAAAATAATATTTAATTTTCTTGCAATGCTAAACATTCAGCAAAAAGTAATAAATAATGTACAGCAAATATGTAAATTTAATAAAATTAAGATTTATTTTCATTTCTGAAGTTATTCGGCCCACTGTGATTCCTAGTTATTACAAACAATGCACTCATAATAAACACTTGCAGGCTGATTCTTGTACACAATATGGAGATTTGGGAGGATGGTATCAAGTCACTGGGGTAATTGACACAACCTCTTGAAGGATTCCTCTGCTGTTATCTATTTTATGCCCACAGTGCTGCTTGTATAGTCTTTTATAACTTAAATTTGATCATGTTCATTTCTAAAAATCACTCCATGGTTAATTTAAGGTTAACATCTTACATTTGCGAATCATACAAAGACAAACTAGTCTGCCAGTATCATACCCGGCCTCTTGTCACATGTTTGCTCACGTCTGTTATATTTTATTATGCACCCTGTGCCTGGAAAATGTATTTCTATCCTGCTTGGCTCCTGTGTACCCTTCAACACTTAAGTTGTGTGTTATTTTTTCTGGGAAGCCTTCCAGTTCTTCTCCAGACAGAGTTAGTTGCCCCTGCCCTCTGTGCACAGAAACACCCCATGGGGCTTGAGGTGAGAAAATAGCGTGCCAGAATAAATCTTACTTTTGAGAAAATATTCATATGGGTCAAGGCTGTCGTGGTATTTTCTAGGCTTCTCAGTTCCTCAGAATAGCCCTAGAAGAACAAATTTTTTTCCTCAAGGGTAAGTTGTCTCTTGACTGGTTTCAGTGGCTGTGCTTCAATCAGCATTCCTTACAGAAAACATGGGCCAAACTCTGTAGTCACTGTGGTTGATGGAAGAGTTGGAATTGAATCTGGAGATAGTCAAGCCAGTGAGTCCCTTCATGAAATGGAAAATGAGACACAAAGCAATTATCATCAATTTTTTTCATTTTTTTAAAATTTTGGTTTCCCTCTGGTCTCTTATGAACTCAGGAGGTTTTAGCTTTTGTAGAGCAAGAATACATTTATAGAAACTTTCATATCAACTTTATTTAACCATGTCTCATTCTTTTTATTTTTACTATTGATTCAAGTTACCATTTGGTGTTATTTACTTATTCCACTACAGTGTCAATCCCACCTGACTGTGTTGTGTTATTATTGTTAAATATATTACACTGCAATATGTAATTGACACAATACAACTACCTATGTGTTGTTTTAAAATAAATTCAGGAAAAAAGAGAAAACATGCAATTGTACGGTTTTTAATTTTTACACAGCTGTTTTCACTGGTACCGTTCGTGTGTGAATGTGAGTTTTCCTGAGGTAACTTGGTTTCAGCTTTAAAAATGTTCTTCACTGTTTCCTGTAAAGCAGGACAGCCAGCAATGAATTCTCTCAGCTTTTGTATCTTGAGAGGTAGCTTTGATAGAGAATTCTTGGTTGACAGTTCCCGCCCCCGCACTTTAGGTATATTGGTCCACTGCTTTCTTGCCTCTATTGTTTTTGATAAGAAATCATCTTTTATCTTACTGGTGATTCTTTTCACATGATGAGTTATATTTCTCTTGCTTCTTGCTACTTTCATGTTTGTATTTTTCTTTGGTGTTCCATGTCTTTAATATAATTCATCTAAATGTGGATATATTTTTATTTACCCTACTAGAGACTGTTGTGTTCCTTGATTGTATAGGTTAATATATTTCATAAAATTTTAGAAGTTTTCACCCATTCTTTCTTCAGGTTTTTTTTATTCCTATCTCTTTCTCCTCACTTTCTGATATTTGCTACCTATATATTGGTAATATTCATTACCTGTATGATGGTGTGATTAATGGTGTTCCACATTTCTGTAGAGTCTCTTCATTTATAAATTATTTTCTCCCCTCTGACTTTGAATTGCATAATTTCAAGTAATCTACTTCAAGTTCACTGGTTTTTTCTTGGACCAGTTTAAATTTATTCTTAAATTCCTTCAGTGAAATTTGTATTTCATTTACTGTACTTTTAAATCCTAGAATCACCATTTGGTTCTTTTCTATAATTTTTATCTCTGTATTAATATTCCCTGTTTGATGAGATACTGTCATTATAGCTTCTTTTACTTCTTTAAGCATAGCTGCCTTTAGTTCTTCAGGCTTTCTAATAATGGCTATTTAAAATTTTTTAAAAATTAAATTTTAAAAATTTTTATTCTCTCAGAAGCAGCTTATATTACCTGCTTTGGCTCCATCTTTGTTGTTTATTTCCATGTCTCTTTTTTAGTTGATATTTGGAGTGATATATCATAACAATTCTGTACAATGATTGTTTTTCCCTTTCTCTGAGGCTGCTTTTGTTATTGTTTGCTGGTTTATTTGTTTAATGACTGAGTTGCACTATGTAAGTGAAGTCTGCTTCCCCTGCAATGTGAAGCCTCTGACATTATTACTCATATGATGCAGCCTTAAGCATGCACACAGTCACCCTAGGATAGCAGTGGTTTTACCACAGCTTTCTTTGATTGCTTCTTTCTGTCTATCTCCGTTGCACTGTCTGACTCTCTGCCTCCTTTTGTATCACCCTCAACTGTTAGGATTCATGAATTGCTAGCTGATTGCTCTGTCATTTTAAATAATGTTTGAGGAAATAAAATACTTCACAGTCTAATCCAGTGAAATATGAGCAGGAGTAATTTTTGACCTACTCTTGGGAGTTAGTTTTGATCTTCAGAAGAACTCTTCTTGGCTGCCCTTTTTCATGGTTTTCTTTGATAAACTAGTTGATTTATGATTTAGCTGATTGTTCTCCTAGAACTAGCAGCCTTCTCTTTTTTGTTTACTCCCACCCCCAAATCTCTATTGTTTTCTGGAATGTCCTTAGGCTTGAAGCTCCTCTCCTTCTGTTTCAGATGACGTTAGTGTTTTGGGGAAAAACTTTAGAGCTCTCTGTTCTTATGAATTCATCTTACCATGAGCAAAATCTCTGAGTCATTCCTCCCAGTACTGAAGTGGGAGCCACTGATCTTCTCCGCTTGCCTCTACCAATGTGGAAACTTCATCCTGTCAGTGAGCTGCTGTCACCCTATTTATTGCTTCATTATTCTTGGCCTACCATGCCTGGGGTAGAAGCTGGTGGAGGAAGGAAGCACAACAACATCAACTTAATGTAGAAGTCCTGTCATGTTGAGCTTGGGTGTGGGGAGGAAGAAGGTCGGTTGTGTCTCAAATGCCACAGACTCTCACTTTCCTTACTGAGATTTAGTAAATTGTCTTGAATGAATGCCTTTTTAAAATGTGCTGTTTCCCTTTAAAACAACTTCAAGAGCTTTTAAATAATTGTTGTGTTTATAATTTTCATCAGTTATGGTTGTTTACATGGAAATGACCTATGGAGTTCCTCACCAACACATCTGGCTATTATCTTCTTAACTGTGAAGATGAAAGAAGTAAAAGACAGTTATCCAGAGATATAAAAGGAAGCAGACATATAGAAACAGGAAACGACAGTAAATGAAAAGACACATCTCTCCTGGGATCTATGACTTTCCAGTCTCTGGTTTCAGTCAGTGAGACCCAGCTGCATCTTTGCGAACATATTCTGTATTGTATTGAAACATTCTTAGGACATATCACTTTTTGGATGGGATTAATGCGAAAAATAAATCTAATACAATAAAAATATTACATTACAATGATAAAAATAATTTAATGCAATGAATTTCTTTAAATTAGTATATAGAAATTTATTACAGAAATTGGCTCACATGCCGAGATCATGCTACTGCACTCCAGCCTGGGGACAAAGCAAGACTCAATCTCAAAAAAAAAAAAAAAAAAAGGAACTGGCTCACATAGTTATAGAAATAAAAAATCTCATGATCTATCCTCTGTAAGCTGAAGAAACAGGAAATACTGTGCTGTAATTCAGTCCAAGTCCAAAAGCCTGATAATTAGGGGGCTGATGGTCTCAGTCCTAATCTGTATCAGAACCAGGTGCATCCTTGCTACCATGTTCTACATGGCATTGAAGAGCAGAAAGGCAGAAGAAGATGGAAATTTTGGCTCAAGTACAGAAAGAGAATTCTCCCATAACTCTCTCTTTTTGTTCTATTTAAACTCTCAGTAGATTGGATGATGCCAACCCATATTGCAGAGACCCATCTGCCTTACTCGGTTCACTAATTCTACGCTGCTATCCTCCAGAATCATCCTCACAATCCAACCCAGAAATAATGTTTCACCAGCTATCTAAGCATTCCTTAACCCAGTCAGATAATGTTTCTTTTCATCTCCTTGTCAGTGTGTCATCCATACATATTACCTTAAGCCATGTTTAATCTCTAAATAAAGACAACATCAAGGCTATAATTTCAACTAACATTACATGACTAATCAATGTACAACCAAAAATGCACGAATCCCTTCCCCAGAAGAGAAGGTAAAGTCCTTGGGTGATGTGTGTTCTTCTTCTGATATTCCGTAACTCAAATATTATTATATAAAATTAATACTACCTAAATACTGATGTAAAGTCAATACATGTTATGTTACATGATAAGGACATAAGAAAGGAAATAAAACACATATACTTGCTTAATATATGTATGTGTGTGTGTATGTATATATATACACACACACAAAAATGCATTTAAAACAAAATAAAGAGATAATACTCTTGACAATTACTGTTCTCGTTTCTGTAAGCGGTCATGTGGTCGTATCTGTTATTTGTGACTATCTTCTTATACTACCCATCTCTATTCCCTTGCCTGCAGCAAGAACCTTAGCTGCTTGTGGTTCTTTACCGGTTGGAGTGACCCTAACTTTCATTACTGAAGGGTGTGGGCCATTTGTAGTCCTCCCTGGATTGGGTTGTTACAGTTGTCCATTTACCTAATCCAAGGGCTGGGTAATACCAAGAAATGCTCTAAGGAATCTTCTGTCTTCCTTATCTCTGGTGTGCAGTAGTAGTCAAATTTCCCATTGGTCATCCTGGATCCATCACCCTAGTCAAAACCTTAACTCCCTTCTTTGCCAGTTGACTAAGAGGCATGAGTCCAAAGTGACAGGGTGGCAGTCTTACTTCCAGTTAATGGAGTCATTGTGTCTCCTGGTGGAAGCATTCTTCCCTCTGGAACTAAGACTACTGAGCCAGCAAAGCATAAAGTCATGGGCACAAGGAGCAAAAATTTGGTAGTGGGTCACTACAGGTAATAGTGATTCCTGGCCCTGTGAATCCTGGCTCTTGAAGAAATTTCACCATCTATTGGATGCTGATTCAGGGTATATACATCCTTTGGGAAATCCTTACTCCAGCTCTGCAAGGAACTGGCACCAAGCTGAAACTGCAACTAAGTCTTCAAAAGTCAATTTCACTATTCTATCAAGCCAACTGCTTTAGGATGGTGGGAAACGTGGTAAGACCAATGAGTTCCATGACCATTGGTTCATTGTCATACACTTTTTGCCGTGATGTGAGCTTCTTGATCAGAAGTAATGGAATGTGGAATACCATGATGATTGATAAAGAATTCTGTTAGTCCACATGTGTAAAACCTGGTAAGATCAGTGAATTCCATAACCAGTCACTCATTGTCATACACCATTTGCTGTGATGTGAGTTTCTTAATCAGAAGTAATGGAATGTGGAATACCATGATGATTGATAAGGCATTGAATAAGCCTACAGATGTTAGTTTTGGCAAAAGCAATGTGTGTAAGGAAGACAAATCCATATCCAGAATTAGTGTTCCAGTAAGAATAAAATATTACTCCTTCCATAATGTAATCAACCTACCACCAGGTAACTGGTTGATCAGCCAGGGGATGTGGCATATTAGAGACTTGGTGCTGGTATCTGCTGCTAGCAACCTAGGCACTCAGTGGTGACCATTGCGAGGTTCCCCTCATTGAGTGAAAGTCCATGTTGTTTAACCTATTCATAACCTACGTCCCTGCCACTGTGCCAATTGTCCATGATCCCATTGGGTAATGACAAAGTTGGCTGGGGAAAGAGGCTAATTGGTATTCGCAGACTGGGCCACCCTTTTCAATTGATAATTAAAATCTCTTTCTGCTGAGGTCATATTTTAGCAAGCATTCACTTGAGAAAGAAATATTTTCACTTTTTTTTTCTCAATCAGGATGGTCCATCTACATACCACTTCTCCAACTTTATTTGTAACCTATTTTCCAATCGTGTTTATTCCAAGCCTCTGATCACTGGCTACAACCATGCATCTGTATATGATCTCACATCTGGTCATTTCTATCTCAAAGTAAAATGCACAGCCAGGTACACTGCTTTAAGTTCTGACAATTGGGAAGATTTTCCTTACCACAGTCCTTTAGGGATGTCCCAGAGAGGAGATATAGTGGCACAGCTTTCCATTTTTGGGTGGTACCTGCATACTATGGAGAACTAGCTGTAAACCAGGCCTGGGTCTTCTTGTTCTCTGTCAACTGATCATAGAGAAGTAGCCACAAGCCCACAGGTGAGGACAGAGTGAGGAATTAGTGTAGCAGGAGTGAGGACCATGGACATTTAGACCTCTTCTTTATATAACTTACTTATATCTTCAGCATCTGCTTGGATTTGACCAGGTATATATCACTTCTATGGTATGATACCATGTTGCTTTTCATTCACAATTTTAATTTATAAGTTAACCTGCAGGAGCTTTAAAAGCCAAATAGTAAAGGGATTAGATTTGAGAATGGCATGGCCAGCAGGGATTTCTTAATGAAATTATTTTTACAATATTCTAAACTGCTGAGTGTTCCAACAGAATTGTTTTGAAAATGGTTACTCACTAGATATATGACTTTGGAAGTCTTTCTTCCTCAATTTTCCCATCAGTGATACGGATTTAATAATATATCCACCTTAGAGGGCTGCCGTGTGGTGAAAAGAGCTAAGGCATGTACAATGCTTATAATAGTGCCCAGCAGAATAATCACTCAATTTGAATCTAAAAATCCTTCAGTGAAAATTTTGGGGATGATTTTCTTAAGACTTGGAAAAGTTACAATAAAAACTGGTGCAATCAGAATAATATGTTGATGATACATGTACTTCTTAAGTTTTTATTTATAATTATTAAATAATGTAATAAATTGGACTATACTTAAGTAGATTTAAAGTAGCAGCTTGAATCTGAACCCTGTTTGTTACTAAATACTGTATCCACCCTTTACCCACCCTGTTTGTTACTAAACATTGGGTCTCATGTTACATTTTCATGTCGATTGTTTTTATCACTGAACAACAAACTGGACTTCTAAAATTGTACTAGTACTTTTTTCTAATTATGATAAAATAAAATAATTTGCTTCTATATCTCTTTAACTTCATTGAACCATATATGGTCACATCATTTCAGTATTTACTTCAGGATAACAATTTAAACTATACAGCCACACCACAAACTGCAAATTATTCTTGGAAAATGGGACTGTGGTTAAGTTGACAGAAGAATATATCATCTTTCTGGAGGATGTCAGTGAGCAGTGATACTGTGGGCAAATTATTGTTATTCTAAACATAGACAGTTGTACAATCAGACAAGGTAAACAGGGACATCAGTGAAGGACATACTGGTTTTATTACTTTCTTGCTGAAATGCTTCTTTTACTCAGTCATAGAAATAAGAATGTACCATGTGAGTAAAATCTATAAAAGGTGAAGAACTATTTGTTCTTGATAGTATACAGGTAAATATACAAAATTGTTTTTAATTGTAGAAAGCTGTCAAATCTTTACCCACACACCAGGTGTAAAGTGAGGTTGTTTTTGTTTGTATTTAGGATTTTTATCCTTTCCTTCCTTTCCTTTCTTCCTTCTTTCCCTTCTTCCTTTCCCTTCCTTCCTTCCTTCCTTCCTTCCTTCCTTCCTTCCTTCCTTCCTTCCTTCCTTCCTTCCTTCCTTCCTTCCCTCCTTCTTTCCTTCCTGCCTTCCTCAATCCCTCCCTTCCTCCCTCCCTCTCTTCCCTCCCTCCCCTTTCTCCCATCCCTCCCTCCCTCCCTCCCTCCCTCCCTCCCTCCCTCCCTCCCTCCCTCCCTCCCTCCCTCCCTCCCTCCCTTCCTTCCTTCCTTCCTTCCTTCCTTCCTTCCTTCCTTCCTTCCTTCCTTCCCTCCTTCCTTCCTCTCTTTCTCTCTTTGTCTCTTCCTTTCTTTCAAGTCTTCCTCTGTCACACAGGCTGGAATACAATGTTGTAAATATAGTTCACTGCAGCCTTGAACCCCTGGGCTCAAGTGATCCTCCTCCCTCAGCCTCCCAAGTAGCGAGGACTAGGGGAACATACCACCATGCCTGGCTAATTTATTTGTTTTTATTTTTATAGAGACAGGATCTCGCCATGTTTCCTGGGCTGGTCTTGAACTCCTAGGAGTTCAAGGAGATCAAATGATCCTCCCACCTCGCCCTTCCAAAGTGCTGGGATTATAGGCATAAGCAACTAGACTCAAGTTTAGAATTTCTATTAATTAATAGGGTATGGAAACAAAAAAAGACTGGAAACAAATAGCAGCAAAATACAAATGATTTCTCTTGGTAATGTTTGATATTTAAGTTATGTTTGCCTTTGTAATACTTTTAGCCACAATTTTGAAAAAAGTTAAAAAATCTTAAAAATCTTAAAAATAACGCCCTAAAACTTCAATTCTATTTTTAACATATAAATTTATTAAAAAATAGTTAATGCTCACTCAATGTTAACTTTAAAAACTATAGAGTAATTAAAATACATTAAGAATAAATAATGCTTCTTTGGTTACCTCACTTAAATATTATAAATACAGGCATGTATTGAGAGAGTGTGGGCTAAAGACAAAGCACAGGGCACACTTCATCATGACAGTGATATTGAGTTATCCAAACGGGCATAAAATCCTGACATTTCAATAATGCAAACAAATCACTTCCCTTAATATTTTTTGTGTCTTTATATCATCTACTTTTCCCCTCTGAGTATGAAGGAGACAGACTACAAATCAAGCAAATAACTTTAGCTTGATAGATTATGAAAAAATATTTGATCTTTTGGTCTCATGAAGCTACACAGCCAAAATGCTTTTACTTTCTGGCATGAGTCCCAGACTCCAAGTGTCATTCAAAAGGAACATTTTCAAGATACAGCGCTTGATATTTTACATCGTGTAAATCTCGATTTTTTTTTCTTTTACTATTGCTTTACTTTTTGTAGGCTTTCTTACATGTAGCTGCAGAAGATATTATCAAATGGGAAAAATTATAAAACTAATTAAAACATTATTTCTTCAGGATATCTTAGCTGTGAAAATGGCAACATGTTGTAAAGATAGAGAGGGAGATAGCAAGACAGCAAGCAATAGAGAGAGAAAACTACAATTAAACATGTAACAAAAATTACTCACCTGCACTGCTAGCCATTCACAAAGGTTATGCCCAGTCCCTGAACACAGAGTCTACCGTAATTGTGAATATTGTGAATACTTGATAAACCCACAGCAACAACACCAGAATAAAAACTCTTAATGTTTGTACAAGCTGAACTGCTCAATAATTTTAAATATGCCAGGAATAAGACTAGAAAAGAGAATATGGATCTCTTTTTTCATATGAATTCTAAAACTTCCATTAACTTTTGTATTTGAAAAATTAAAAATTACAGATAATTTAATTAACATCAGTTCATTTACTCCTATTTTAAATATCATTTATTTATACTAGAATGTATAATATAACGGGATATTAAAGGAATAGCCTTGTTAACAACTATGTTAAAAGGTTTAAGAAGTATATTTCTTCTAAGAATTTAACAAACTTTCTTTGTACATTATGAAATTAGAAACACAATATGGAATACTTAGTAAGTACAGTGTAAGCATGCATGTTGATTTTTTAATGCATAGTATTTGGTATATGATATTTGAAATAAGCATATAGGGAAAATCTTATATATAATACTATCTATTCTATGAAAAATTACATAAAATTTACACACATAAATTTATAAAATATTCAAACAAAACTTTTGGAAAGCCTTCTTTGGCAGAAACAATTTGTAAGTCTTAAATTATTATGAACTTCAAAGTAACACACACTAATTTACTTTTAATTAAAATATTTTTAAAAATACAAAGTTTTCTGAAATAAAAACATGGGAGACGTAAAATCTTGTCTTAACTTTCTATCTGCCTGATGGAGTAGCAAACTGATTTGCCTTCCAAGGTCTCAGTTCTTTATGGGGTGATTTACAAACTGTATGTCTCCTACCTAAATAAGCAAATTATTTAGGTTATTAGGAAGATGACTGTAGTCACACCTTGCTTTTCAGAGTTTAATCTACAAGGCTACTTTTCTTTGTGAAACCATTATTGTCAAGGGTTATTTGAGACCTACAGCAATGTTGGAGGCAGATAATTTTTATGATAAAGTATGAAGAGGTAGATAAACTAAAATTCTATGACCCAGCTGAGACAAGGGGAAGCCATAGGAAAAGAAAAACTCATAGATTGGTGGATAGTATCTTTTGGCTTTTCAAAGATAGGTGAAAAAATATTGATTGCGAGAGAAATTATATTTTGTGGAGGCAGGAGTCAATCAATACCTCTTAGCAAGAAGAAATTTTGAGTGCTCTTGCCATTCAGAGACGCCTGGGAAATCAGAAACAGGTCACAGAGCAGGAAGGAAGGAAATACCGCAAACACTAAAACTAAGAGCAGAAGAGTAGGGGATTTTAAGGAATATAGGTAGACCACACGCAGTCATGGCAGCAGAGGTAAATTTTTCAGTCAGTCAGAAATTTGATGGGAGCAGCACTTTGGGAGGCCGAGACGGGCGGATCACGAGGTCAGGAGATGGAGACCATCCTGGCTAACACGGTGAAACCCCGTCTCTACTAAAAACACAAAAAATGAGCCGGGCCTGGCGGCGGCGCCTGTGGTCCCAGCTCCTCGGGAGGCTGAGGCAGGAGAATGGCGGGAACCCGGGGGGCGGAGCTTGCAGGGAGCCAAGATGGCGCCGCTCACTCCAGCCTGGGCGACAGAGCGAGACTCCGTCTCAAAAAAAAAAAAAAAAAAAAAAAAAAAAGAAATTGCTGGGAGCTGAATTAATGGTCATTGAGACCTTGAGAGCGTGACCAAATTTTCAACCACTGACAAATTATTTTTAATCCTTGTTTCTGGTTCTTAACCTGAGTACAGCCTGCATCAGTGGAAGTCTAGGCAGAATGCAGAATGCTCACTAGCCTGGAATTTTAAAGAGAAGTTAATAAAAGATTATAAATGTACACACAATATGTATGTATATAACATGTGCATATACTGTATTATATATGTTTATTTCTCAAGAATTAAATATATTATTCATACTATATTTAAATATATGTAATACACTTAATATACATATAATATCCCAGTTTGATTCTTAGGATATAATACATGTATGCATCTATAAATTACATATGTATAATATACCAAGAAGTAAATTTTATCACATATATGTAAGATTTTTGTTTAAACTACACTACTGAATTCACTACTAGTGAATACTGTCTTTGACATATTCCATTCCCCATGTAAGTCTCCTAAGGAAAACAGAGTTCATTGAAATTGACTTCTAAGGTCAAATGTCTTTGGGTCTTGTGTAAGGTCAAGTGTATTAGCTAATGCAAGTATTAACACCAGACCCAAAGAGCTTCTAATAGCAGATGAAATAGTTTCAAAGGGTCCAAAAGGTAGGGACAAGGACTAGTGACTCATTCTGCTAAAGATTGATGATGCTTGTAAAGCAAAAGAGATTTATTGACTTATTTATCGATTTGATTTATTGGTTTGGAATGATTTTTTTTCCCATGAAGCATTCATGAATGTGCCACAAACACAATCAGAGAAAATGCAGCGTCTGCATCTTGGTGGAGAGTGAAGCTCAGCAGACAGCTGCAAGTGCAGAGGATTTAACGAAGAAGAATGATTTTTGCAGCAGAGATACATCACACAGCACAGCACTGCGCTCAGTCAATAATGACGACTAACCAAGATGAGACGAGAATTAGAGTAGCAAACAGTGCCTGCAGAGTGACTACCATAAAAGAGAATAAAATACAGTATGTAATCATAGCTGTTTTTCTTTATTTTCCCCCCAACTATGGCATATTATGGCATAAAAATTGGTGAATGAAAAGGAAGTCACACAAAACAAACAAAATCCTTAATGCATTTTAGTTTGACTAGATACCCAGATGGCATGCATTTTCCCTATAAACAAATAAAGTAATATAAAATGTGGAAGCCTCAATGATGACTCAGGTAGAGTTGACTGCATGAGTTTATACTAGCACAAAGGAGGAACTGATTCTGGACAACTGACTCTAGAAAAAGAATTCATAAGAAAGACATTGGATAGCTCATAAGATCTGCAGAGATGCAGAGAACCAGGTTTGGAGGCCAAACAGCCAGAAACAGTGCTCAAATCATGCTGCACATCTGGTCCACCAGAGACGTAGCTCTGTCTCTGGAAATGAGATGATACTTGTTTATGAAATGGGAACTGTGAGTCAGAGTCCTAGAAACAGCCTCTACTAATGCAGCTCTGCTGAGACTGTCCTCTAGGTTTAGCTGCACTCACTGCAGCTACCAATCACCAGAAAGCATGTCGTCATGTCCCTTTGTCTTCAGGTAACTAGCTTCCTTTTCAAAGTCAACGTGTAATCAGAACAACCTTAGTCATGGGTTTGTAATTTTTCTGTGAGGGACTGGGAAAGTAAGACTCCAGTATACTTGACTTCTAAACAATAAACTGGATATACCTCATTGGTTGGGAATTTCACAAACACAGTATGTAGGTTCAGATGCTGGGTAGACAAAAAGAATGTTAAGCGATCTCTGAAGCAAACAAGCAAAAATAACTAATGTACCCTGGACAAGACCATTCTTTATGTGAAAGAAGTTATAAATGAAGTCCTGTGCTATGAAAATCACCAACATTCCATGACTCTTGTTACTATCAAATTTATGTAACTGAGTAGAATAACTATTGCAATCTGGATTTTAAAAAGTAGATTAAACCCATCTTGATGGCCTAGCTACATGACCTAGTCAAGTATCATTTTAAAAATATGTGTTAATTACAGTATAATGACAGTTGTTGGACTACATATTATTACTTGATTTGGTTATTCTGACCAAATCATACTCTGGATAATATAAATACCACATAAACTAAATTTGCAACTTATAATTGCATTCTAAAATTCTCATTCTCTAGTGGCTACATTTTTTCTGATAGTTCACATCCATCTTATAGCACCATAATTATTACTGTACTTTTATTTTTATTTTATTTTATTTTATTTTTTTGAGATGGAGTCTTGCTCTGTCACCCAGCCTGGAGTGCAGTGGTGCGATCTCAACTCATTACAACCTTCACCTCCCAAGTTCAAACAATTCTCCTGTCTCAGCTTCCCAAGTAGCTGGGACTACAGGCGCACACCACCATGCCTGGCTAATTTTCATATTTTTAGTACAGATGGGGTTTCACCAAATTGGTCAGGCTGATCTCCTGACCTCAGGTGATCCACTTATCTTGGCCTCCCAAAGTGCTGGGATTGCAGGCTTGTGCCATTGCGCCTGGTCCAATTATTACTGTATTTTTGAGCTACCATGATACCACTCTTTAGTCAATGCATTTTAAAATATGTATACACTGCTTGTCTCTATTTTGTGTCCTTCAACAGACACTTCTGAACACCCTGGAACTTGACTTTTCTTCTTAACACTTTGTTGTATATGTTTTCAAGGAGGACAACTAATGACTGTCATGTTGGTGAGTCCAGTGGCCCTTTGATTGTCTTCATCCTCCAATGTCTTTGTGGTATTTATTTATATTGCTCAGATCACCTTGGGTACTTCCCTTCCTTGTCTTCTAACTTATCTCATGGTGCATTTTCCTTTTACTACTGTGGTCACTAATTCTTGGATCTTTTTCTTCTAATCCTCTTCTAAATGCAAATATCTCACCAAATTCCAAATATCCTCCTGTCTTCCATGTAACGCAACCATCTTTGGTCACTCATTCCATAGAATTTGTAGAGTGATCGACAGTCCAATCTAAATGTGTGATTATCCTATATACATCTCTGTGTTCAATTCTCTTCCAAACTACCCCTTAATTTCCATAAGTATTGCATAATGAAGAATTTCCAAAGCCAAATTTATCACATTTTCTCTCAACTGCTATCCCTGCAGACTTAGTATTATATATATTTTAAGGCATGAGAGAGGCCTAGGTGCAGGTCATTTGGTTCAATTATCCACATATTAAATCTCAATCTCACAGGCCAGAGCCGGGTTTTTTTTT
The DNA here is from genome assembly GCF_007565055.1 of Rhinopithecus roxellana. NCBI lineage: Eukaryota > Metazoa > Chordata > Mammalia > Primates > Cercopithecidae > Rhinopithecus > Rhinopithecus roxellana. The sequence continues at coordinate 4,391,045 of NC_044549.1, forward strand.
TTTTTTATTAGTACAAGCACTGTATGTCATTGTTATGTATGTTAAATTTTACATGGATACCAAACCTTTAAATGCTATATAGAGAACATAGAATAATAACAATGAGAGAAATAAGAGGGCTATTAGACCTATTGTCTATGATCAAGAACACAGAACTGTGTATTTTATACTTTAAAATTAGAGTTTACCTTCTCCTTTTATTCAACTTTTTCATGAGCTAGGTAATAAAATTGGTAGTCTGTCTTTAAAGAATTTGCCGTGGTAGAAACTTAAAGATTCCAAAGGTGAATGTAATATCTGAAAGTTTTCCTTGTTGGTCATCAGCATTCTATAGTATTCTATTTATTCTGATTCTGGTAAAATTCCCTGTTACTCTCCTAGGGACAGCATTTATGTTTTCAAAGTATTGCATCCACCTACTTACGTGCACACACAAACATGCTGCTACCATGGGCTTTTCTGCTGAACACCATATTTTGTTTGCCTTTTTTTTTTTTTTTTTTTTTTTGAGACAGAGTCTCACTCTGTCACCTGGATTGGAGTGCAGTAGTGTAATCATGACTCACTACAACCACAACCTCAACCTCCCTAGGGTCAGGTGATCCTCCCACTTCAGCCTCCTGAATAGCTGAGACTACAGGTGCACACCCTCATGCCAGACTAATTTTTCTATTTTTGTTTTAGAGATAGGATCTTGCTATGTTGCCTAGGCTGGTCTCAAACTCCTGGGTTCAAGTGATCCACCTGCCTCAGCTTCCCAAAGTGTTGGGTTTACAGACATGTGCCACCATGCCCAGCCTTTGTTTGCCTATTGACTGAAGAACAGAACATAATACTTGATGTGCATTCATTCTACTAGAATGATTTGCAATCTTAGACATGTGTAATATTTTGAAGGTTTTAATAGGTTGGATTAACTAAACCATAACATTGTGGATATGATATAAATTTTGTAAAGCTAAAGCTGTCTAAATCAGCAAAAACAAGTGGTTAAGCCTAAGTTTAAGTAAGATGTAGGCCAACTTGTTATAAAAATTACACAACTTAATAAATAAGAGTCAAATATTTTATTTCTCAAAGCTTCAGGATTACTTATTAGCTATGCTGTAAAAGATCAATAAGTGAGATGAAACATTAAAATGGTAACTTGTGAAAACCACCAATGTACTGTTGCGTTCTCACTTGTATGATACATTTTAGAAAGGCAAGGATTCTAAATGTATTTTCTTAAGAATGAATATGAGAACAATGCCAGTGTTACTAATATTTCATACTTGAGATTGTCAGTTCAGTCACTGATCCATAGTCTTGTGTACATTATTGGACAAAATGATTGTTGACCCACATGCATAAGAATAAGTGCTACGAATTCCATCAGTTCCATTAGATTTTTATGTTGAGAAACCCACATTCCTCTAAAAGTTAAGAACATAAGATCATAATCCTGGTTGAAGGTAAAGAAACTCAGTCAGCAGAAAGATAATTTAGGAAGTGTGCTTTTCATCTCTTTTCTATTTAGTTTTCTTGGGATGAAAAGAGAAACAATAACTTTGTGTAGGTTTATTTTTTTTCTTGGAAAGGGAAACATAATTTCATACATTTAAATTTATAACTGGGGAGCAAAAGCTAACAGCCAAATGAGAAGTGGCACTGGAAAAAATGTAAAGGGAATATTTCTCTTTTTTAAATTTGCTGTTAATATTATTTCAAGGATTAATATAAATGTTTATATATAATATTAACAGTATAAAATAATGGAAATTTAGCCTTTTACAGTATTCTCACCTACTCATCAAGTATTTTTTATAATTTTCACTAACTATATTTTTCTTTTCTGTTGCTTAGATTATGACTTTTAATATTAATTAAACCTCCATTTTCTGATCCAGTGACTTTAAACAGAACTACTAATAAAGGATGAATAAACTAGAATGAAGAATTTTTTTTTATCTTTGACTATTCATCCATTACTTTTTGTAAGTGTGGTAGGCATGAAAATGCTTCCACTTAAGCTAACTTCAAAATTTTTGAATCCTGTGCATATGTGACTGGTGGAAGGTGTGCAGGTTCTTGGCATCTTGAACAAAGAATTGACAAAACGCACAAAGCAAGGAAAGAATGAAGCAACTAAAGCAGAGAGTCCTTGAAAATGAAAGCACACTCCACAGTGGGAGCGGCGGAGCATAGCAGCTCAAGAGTCCTGTTACAGAATTTTCTGGGGTTTGACTACCCTCTAGAGGTTCCCCATTGGCTACTTGGTATATACCCTATGTAAATACAGTAGTGGTTCGTCATTTGTCTGATCGGTTGCTTACCAATCAGAGGCTGAAATGAAGTTACAAAGGTTACGCCCTATGCAAGTATCTGAAAGGTTGTGGAAAGCAACCAATTAGAGGCTGAAGTGAAGTTACGAGGTTGCTCTCCTATGCAAACGTCTGATTGGACGGAAATTTCAATTTTCCATCTGCCATGCAAAAAAATGGGAGGGGCTTCAAAGAAAGTAGCCTCCTCTCCTTTTGTTACTTAGGTGTGGAGAGTTGGGGTTTCCTTTTGATTTAGTTCTAGGAAGTCAGCGTGAATCAGCCTTAGGTTCCCTGCGTCCAGACGCTACTCTCCTGTCATATATATATGCGTGTGTGTGTGTGTGTGTGTGTGTGTGTGTGTATATGATATTTTAGTCGCAAAATAAGGGTCTTGAAAGGTAGATTTTATGCTGGATTATCCATTTGGGCTTAAATGCAAACATCTATTCCTATAAAAGAGAGGCAGAGACAGATCAGGCAGACACACACACAGGAGGAGTTTACATGGCCATGGGAGCGGAGATTCCACTGAAAGAGGCCTAAGCCAAGGAAGTTGGAGGAGGCAAGAAAGAATTCTCCCCCAGAGCGTCCACACAGAGTGTGGCTCTGTCAACACCTTGATTTTAAACTCCTCACTCCCATATCTGTGACAGAATACATGTCTTGCTTTAAGCCACCAAATTTGTCTCTTGAAACACCAATTTGTGAGGTAATTTGTTACAAACCACCGTAGGAAACTTACAGAGTGAGTCATACATTTGATTCAGTCGGGGCTTATGTTATCCTGCTCTTAAGTACATTTGAGGCTTTTTCATTTATTTGTTTTGCTTTTATCCATAAGTTAACTTTATAAATGCAGATTAGAGAACATTTCAAATATTATCTTATATATCATATATAAGGTACAAAGTATTGTGACAAGACTCAGAGAGACAAATATCAGTAAATTTAGGGTGCCTGAAACAGTTTTAAAAATAGATTTTTTTTCCTCTTCACTCCACCAGTGACTCAAAAATCACCTCATGTTTTGATTTATTTTGTTTTTGAGCCATGACTTTACTATACAGCTTTTTTCTTGTCTCTTTCTAGATCATTTTTTCTGTCTTTCCATTCACTAAATAAGCACTGCCGTTACTACATTAATCATACAGTCTGGATAATGAAACCTACTTCATTGCTGGAGATGTTCTTCTTGGAATCCTCTGACTTCCCTAGTCCACATTAGATTCATTACATCTCAGACAATTATGCAGCTGTCATTCTGGATATTTTTTATTTTTGTCCTCTTGAATTATTTTCACTATTTCCTATCTCATATGTTTCTATTTTTGCTCATTTTAGGTTTTCTAAATTATTTATCAAATTATTTGTCAAATAATAGTTTAGAAATATTTTAAAGTTTTGAATATTTATATTCTGTTCCCCTACTAGAGTAATTACTTAGCTTACTATTACATTCTAGGCACAAAATTATTTTTGCTAATAATTTCTCAACATTGTTTTATTAGATCTTAGCATTTAGAATTAATAATAAAATTTTTGACATGTATCATCGTTTGGCTTTTGCCTTTTTCCTAATTTGTGGCTAACTAATGTCCTTTCTTTTCCTTTCTTCTCCTATCTTTTAAAATCTAAGGGTTTTTATTTGTTATTGCTATTATTTTCTAGTTTAGTATTTCAAAATATTATAGAACTATGTCTAGGCATGTACCTTCATTTAATTATCTTTTCAGTCTTTGTTTATCCTTGAGAAAACTTTCCCATTATATTTAAAAGCACGTTGTTTTTCTTTTCTCTTTCCTTGAACTAACTTTTAGATAAGTATTAATGTTCTGGATTCATTCTAAAAGTCTCTGATACTTTTATTTCTCATGATTTAAGAGACTTTCTCAATTTTATAACACAGCTCTTCCATTGACTGTACGAATTCAAGCAATGAAAACAAGTAAAGGAATATTGGACTAAGATATCAATGACTACTGTCTACACCTGTCAAGTAGGGTTCAAGCTTGATCTTAGACTTTAGGCTTTTCAATGCTGTACATCATATAGGACTGGCGAGCTCAGAAAACAAGACTGTTGAAGCCTAATCAGGAATTCCTTAGGATTAAGCAAAGTTTACAGGGTCAGTCAAGACTGGAAAAAATGTAAAGCAGTTCACTCCAAAGGATGATCTGTAGTCCACTTAGAGTCTTAAACAAAAAGAGCAAGTCCTTTTTATGGTGTTCAATGAGAAATTGAGCACCATTAAATTCTATGCTTTCGTGTTTATGTGCAACAACAGGGTATTTCCTAATAATTTACTAAATATATTATTAAATATTAGGAAATTTGGGTATCTGTCAACTAATATTAGTAGGTTGTTAGAATTCACTTATTTTGCATTTCCCCTGCCCCAAAAACAGTGGACACCATAATCATGAGCCCCATGCATACCTCCTTTTCCATCAAGTTGGTCCTCTTTTCTGAGGTTACACTGTGTCAGTTCTTACATTGTGTAAGATCTCATGCTGATGATCATGACAGTGGTGTTGGCTGAAAACTTGTGAGCAGAGAAGGCAGACCCATACATGAAATATATGCCTGTTCGTCTCGGAATCAATTGCTGGCTACTTCAGAGAGTGCTGTTGTGATACTCTGGAAATCAATGTCAGCTCAGATCCAATATGTTTGGGTAGTTCCCTTCTCCAGCGTATAATGTATAAATGGAAATCCTTCCATCTGGAGAACAATCATGGTCATTGCTGCCAGGTACATTTATCATCTAATGTGGAGTTCTTCTTCCTATTGACATGGATTATTTTCAGATAGTGTGTTCTGGGTCCAAACCCAGCTAGGTCTGAAATGTGTGTAAGCGACTGTTACTTTTTACTAAGGCAAATGCTTTCAGTGTCTTGGATAATTCACTTTTGTGGATGCCCATCATTTTATTCCTCTGGACACTATTTTCAGTTACTATTTTAATAGCACTTCGCTGATCTAGGCCTCTCGACTACCCCTGTTACCTCACTGGGAGAATTTTATTCACTTGGCTTCTAAGTGCTGCCACATGGACTCGCCGGGGTCCTATCATTCTTTTCCATTACTGTCAGTGAGACAAATTTTGTAACCACCTTGCCTAACATGAACCCAGGTACGCAGAGTAGAACACCACTCAGTACTGGTGTCCTTTATAATGGTGCATTCTGTATGGGCTTGATACATCACCTATCCTCCAGACCAACCTGAAACAGCCATTTGGTGGCTTTTCAGCCTTGCATGGTATATCTACTCTAACCTTCCGCTTCTCTGATACTTTTAGTACCTTCTTCCTCCTTCTGTTGTGGCAATTCTTGCATTTTAAAGTAGCGTGGATCATTACACTTTCACACTTCTAGGACATTTCCTAGCAACAAGTTAATTATCTCCTGGAATTCTTGCCAGAATTCTATATCTCACATCTAGGGAAAGTGCTCCTAAATACATGCTTTTTACTCCACTTTTATTTTTGAATTCTTCTCTTGATCAAAGACTCTCAGAAAGCAATCCCTTGCTTCCTCTCCATGCTGCTTCTGATATTTCTGTCCGGGTTTCATTGCTCCTCTAAGATATACTCCCACTTTTATTAGGTATTCCCTCTTTTCTCGGCCTCTTTTATTAGGCCAAGTACATCCCTGGCTAAGGTTTGTTATGAGTTCACCCTATGTACAGAGTTACCAACCATGAGAGAATTTAGAACAGATTCTGGGAAGGTCATTGGTATTTTGTAGGGTAGAATCTTCTCAATGATTTTCAAGCAAAGGGAGAATGCTAGCTCTTAATATGAAAGTTTAGGTTACTTCTACCAGTTCAAGGAGTTTAGAAAATCCCAGGATTCAAGATTTTCAGGGACATCAACACGTGTCTCCATTCCATGTCAGTGCCACATTCTTTTCCAATGAGAGTCTTGAATTTGGCATGAAGGACCTGTGTTGGGAGTTTAGTCTTATTTGGAACTTGGCTGTCCTGTTAAGCCTAGTCTCCTATCTCACAGAAGTGCTACTAAGAAGACCTTCTGACTTTCATCTTTGCTTTCAACTGGCGATCAATCTTTCCTGACATCTTGTTATTTTTCTAGAGTGCCAGTGGAGTTTAATATGTTGAATAGTAGCTACTAAATTTCCTTGCCCTTAAAATTACTATTTTGCTAATGTTATTCAAATACCTTATACTTTGCACCAGATAATCTATTATTTTCTTTCAGATACTGCCCCAATTCCCTACTAGTAAAATTTAACAATTGGTCTGTCAGTTATGTCAGGAGTTCTTTGTTTCACCTATCACCAGTGATGGAAACTTGTATCAGCCAGGCTGCAAGAGAGCCAGCCAGAACCCATTTGAGTGCCTGCTTTCTCAGACCATTCCTTGAACTAATTGTCAGGCTGGATTCCCTGGAGAGCAGATCCCAAAGTAGAGTTTAGCATACATGATATTTATTAGAGTATCTCTAAGATCAATACCTATAAAAGGATGGTAAAGGAAGCTGACTCGATGAGAAGGACTGAAGACTCCTTGACCAGTTCAGTCAAGCACGAAGGAAGTTCTAAAGCAACAATGGACTCCCATAGTTGTTTCTCATTGAATTGAAATGATCAGGCTCTTAAACTCCTGCATTGATCAGACTTTGGGTGTGAACTGCCCAGTGAAGGGATGCATCATTGGACAAGGAGCTCTTGCCTTTGAGACAATCTTTGGGGAGACTGACAGCACTTTTATCAGTTAAGGCAACAGATCCATCCATAAAGAGTAATATGAGCAGCACATCAGAATGTCTGTTACAAATGTACCACATAAGCATCAGTCATACCTACTCCAAGCAAAAACTCTAATTAAAAATTCTATCCCATTGAAATCTCCCAATGCTTACAGTAGGAAGTCTCATACTTTTAGAAGTTTATTAAAGCCAGTTCAGAAAGGACTTCAATTGATATTAATTTTAAATTGATGCAAATATTCATTTTCTCAATATTTACTTTCAGTAATTGTTTTACATGAACTATTTAATTATCTTTACGGTTCATGGTAATGCACATTTGCTTTGGTTTCCTTTTGTTTATACTTTGGCAGTACTGAACTTGTTTTAATTTGTGTTTTTTTTTCTTATTTTGTTTTTGCTTTTTATTAACTAAGTGATACATGACAGAATGGGACCACTAATTTTCAAAAGAGTTCTAGCACCCTCAGAGCAAACACATTGAAGAGGGGAAAAAAAACCCAACTTGGGTAGAAATTGCTTATTATTCCATCACTTTTTATACTGTTTTCACAGGAATTGGGATGTTTTTCTATAGTAAGGGTGAAAAAATTATGTTGAATTTAAATTTTAGTTAGGACCACAGACAAACGCTGGTCCTTTTTTTTTTTTTTTTTAAACCAAAGCAGAAAGATGGGGGTTCTCTTTTTTTCATGTAAACTCTTGGTTAGAATCATGTCAGAAATTTTAAAACTATAAAAGTAAACGTTTTTGATTTCTGTTTGTGTTATTGCTTATGGGCCTTAAAATGACAATATATTATTATTCCAAAAAGGATCCAATAGCTTTCCTTCCATTGTTTTCTCCTCAGAGAATTTAGATATATTTTAATCAACAGACAAAAAATGCCTATGCTATTTTAAAATTTAATCAAATTATTGAAAATATTTTATTTCTACCTTTAAATATTAAGTTATAAAAGCAAAATCTAGATGGGCGCACCTTTAGTATATTTATAACCACAGTAAACTTGCTGTTGAAATACAGTGTCTCGTAGACTCTGGCTGATTTTTTGAGAAAAATGACATATCTGTAATCTGGAGTTTCTAATGAAAATCATTTACAATGTATCTGATCATTAATGAATTTAGCAGAGTTTTGCAAAAGTAAATGTTTCTAGATTCTTGATTGAGCTGAGATAGAAATCTGGGATTCCTATTACTTTTTTCTTCAAACTCTCACTTTTTAAAAATATATTTTGGAGTTAGATGCATTTCTTACATCCCATTTCTTTTTAAAAATATATTTTGGGGTTAGTTGCATTTCTTACATACCATTTCTTTTAGAATTGCTTTGAGATTTCCTTTAAAAAATGCTTAGTTTTTTTCTGAACATAGAAACATTATTCTAGTGTAGAAAAGCTAGAAAACAAATTTAGCTAAGAAACAAATCTAATTTTATCTACAAAATAAAAGAATGTCATTATGTCCTGGGTTTCAAAATATCAAATCCTTGCTTTTGTCTTTTGGCATTGCATAGTGTAGCATTTCTCGCACATTTAAAGAATTGCTATTCCTGTTGGACAGTGATGTTTATAAATTATTAAAAGTGAAAAAGTGAAGAGTTTGTTAATTATTTGATTCTTCTATGATTTGTCTGTGTCAATGCAGTCACTCATCATTACTGTTACCTTTATAGTGCATTCCTGGCTTTTTCTGTTTTTCAGTGAATGTTAGAATTTTCAATATAAGAATGCACTTAAACTAACACAAAATTAAGGAGATATCTCTTAGCCTGAATAATATAATTTTAACAAATAATGAAATAAAAATTACTGGAGGAAGATACATTTACATATAGTGCTTTGATATCCTATGAAGATAAACCAAGTTGAGGAGATTAAAAACATTTAGGTAGACTTTTCATCTTATCACTCAATATTATTCTTAGTTAAGAGTTAGTGTGTTATTAATATTGTGTCTGATAAAACTTGCTTCACTGGAATTTCAGGATTTTTTTGAGTGCTTACATTAGGCAAAAATTGAAAAATGAAACAATTTGGGGAGGTTGATTTTAATTTTAAAAATTAAATCCAATTTAATTTGGGTGTATATATTTCAACGAATTATGAATTCTAGACCATGGTGTTTTTTAAATGAGGGGTCAGTAAAGGACCTAGATGTTGATTATTGTCAACTAAACTAAAAGTATTAATTTTAAAATCCATGGAACTTTCAAATTGCTTGAGAAATATTGTTTTATTGTTACGGAAATAAAAATAAAATTTCTAAATATGGGTTTAAAGTTAAATGAATTTTAAAGTTATATATACCTTTTGAGATGACATTGTCAGTGTCTAATAAGCTGAAAAAGACTATAATTCTTAGAGGGTTTGGATTTTGTCTTCTAATACATTATTTATATCTTTTATGTATGGTTATTTATGATTAATAAATATGTTTTCCACATAAGAACATATTTAATGAGAATATTTTTCATTCAAATATAAAGTAATATGAAGTATTAACTATAAAATCTTTCCATTGTACAGAAGGCGATAATCAAAGTCTTTCAAAACAGAGAGGAAGTATCAGATTTTTACAACAACATTTTATACCTGTTTTCTAAGAGCAGAACTACAAGTTATGGAAATAGTAGTTTACTAGGTCTGCTGTGTCTATTTGTTATATAATTCAAAGTAGAGAAAGAATGAACTGCCTTTTACATATTGCTTTTTAAAGTTAAGAATGATATCCTTTTAGTTTGTTGGCATCCCTGATTTGACTGATTCACTGAACAACAATTGTTGAAGACCATGACAGAGAGGATGCTGTGCTAATTCTGGAGAAGAATTCCAAAATGACTTCGACATAGAGCATGCATTGAAAGAGCTTAATGTTTATGTGCTAGCTTGAACATGATTAAGTTTACAACTTAATTCTTTAGTAGTAACAGATTCAGAGTAAATTCAAATTATAATAATAACTTCTCTATGATGCTAAGTATATGTTCAAAGCTTTGAATGGTGGCCAAAATGGCTATAGTTCATATTTTCTATAATTAATCGTATTCTAACTAATAATGTTCAATTAGAATTAACTGTTACACAGTTGTTGAAGAAGCATGTCTTCAGTCTGTCAATATTTTGAATAAAATTTATTTATTCAGGTGATGCATTCATTTCCTAAAACTGCTGTCATGAAGAATCATAACCTGGGTGGATTAAAGCTCACAAATGTATTGTTTCACAGTTCTGAAGGCTAGCAGTCCAGAGTCAGGCTATCAGCAGGGTTTGTTCCGTCTTAGGGCTGTACTGCTTTTCCCTTTTATCTTCTCATCATTGGCGGGCAATCTTTGGCATCGCTTCTCTTGTAGAGGCATCACTCCAATGCCTGCCGTCATTTTCACATAACATTCTCTCTGTGCCTCATCACATACTGTTCCTGCGCTGCTTGTCTAATTCTGTGCAAATTTTCTCTTTTTTATAAGGATACCAGGTATATTGGCTTAGGGCCCACCCTACACTTGATTACCTCTGTAAAAATCTTATTTTCAAATAAGGTCACATTTTGAGGTACTGGGATTTAGGACTGCAACATTTCTTTTCAGGGGGACACAATTCAATTCATAACAGATAAATAGGGATTATTCAAAACTACAGCTACATTGGCAGCTCCAAAATTCAAATAGAAAATTAAATCAAGTTGTTCTCTTTACCTACAAGTCGCATTTGCTATGGCATTTTTAAACTCACAGAAAACTGTAAGTTGTATATATTTTAATAAATACATTTTCCTTCTATTAATAAAAAATTTCTAACTTGTTTAACTCTTAGGTTTTTTGCACAGTTGGTTTTTCTAATTATGCATTACAACCCAAGTAATTTTAAAATATAAGTGTCTTTCATCTGCCCCAGTCTATGTCTATATTAATTTTAAAGAGCTTATCACCCCAATAACATTGGATATAAAAAGAAATAAAGATACATATATCTTCTTGGAATCTATGTCTTTACTTAATCCCTTTTTTGATGTTGTATTTTATCAGACTCTTCTTAATCTTCTAATATCCAAACACATACATTTTTCTAGCATATGATTTTTAAATTTAATATAGATGGTGTTATAAGGCAGTGGTTCACAGTTTGGGTTATATGTGGAGAAAAGGAAATGTTGAGAGACTTGGTCAAAACTCTTTTATTAACAAATAGTTAGAACACTCTCAGGAAGTAAATAGTGTTCAGTAAGTTGTACTATTAGTTTTTTGAGTCATTTCTTTTCTGGATAGCTTGTGGTAATTTGACAAATGACTTTAGAATAATTTTGTCATTCAAGAGGCTTTAGACCTTCAGATGAAAAATCAATGTGACTATTCTGTTTCAAAAATAACTTTTTCATAAATGCATAATGTACATAAGAGAAATATAGCTTTTATGTGAATTATTTAATTAATAGTTTCAGTTTTCTTCTGGCAGAATGGCTATGGTGGATACACTATTTTTTTTTTTTTTAGACAAGGTCTCACTATCTCGCCCAGACTGGAGTGCAACGGCTCCATCTCGGCTCACCACAACATCCACCTCCCAGGCTCAAGTGATTCTCCTGCCTCAGCCTCCCGAATAGCTGGGATTACAGGCGTGTGCCACTACTGTCCGGCTAATTTTTGTATTTTTAGTAGAGATAGGGTTTCTCCATGTTGGGATAGACTTACACAGCATGTCAAATCCTCTTTTTTCCACATTAGGAATATTATCAAGCTCTTTGAGTTTCATAACTTATCTCTTTATCAATATCACCTATATCAGTTCAAAATTGAATTGTCTCTTATCAAAATCACTTCTATATTTTTCTAAATGAGCCAAACAGAAAATCTCCAAAATACATTCAAAAAGTATTTCTCGTTGAAACTAGATTTTTTAAAAATACAAATTTGATAGTATTACCCATCTACTTAAATATTATCAATATATTTATATTGCTATGAATATAAAAATGGGCTCCATAATATGGCAGACAAGGACCTCCTTGTCCATAATCCATGTTAGCAAAGTTTTGAAGATGTTGCAGTTCTTTATTTGTATTTCCTCCCTTCCCACCAGGTTAAACCTCTAGTGCCTCTGATTTTCATGCCCCAACCATTTTTATTTTTATTTTTCAATGCATTTATTAGAAAACACTCCATTTTGCTCAAGCTTTCTCTTTCAACTTCTTGGTCAAATTTGAAATGTCAAAAAATTAATAATATTTTCATTTTCACATAGTATGTGTATTTTCAAAAGTGTCTGTAGGGCACTGGCATTACTTAGATAAAAATGACAAATTCTTATTGTAGAATTACACATTCCGGCACATACCAGTGATAAAGATTTGTTGGGTTTATGGGATTATCTGTATAAACTGGAACACTGGAAATGTTTGCAATTGTCTACTGCCATATGACATTTCCTACATTTAAATAGCATAGAAAATGTATTAAAAAAAGTCTTGACATGATGACAAACTCAATAGCAGCAAAAGATTATAAATCAACATTTTCGTCAAAAATTCAAATATTTGAGATCAAAAAATATTTTAGAAATAAATACTGAATATTACTAATTCAATTCAATTTTATTTTCCTATTTACATACTTATTTTGCAGTCTTCTTTATGTTGACATTTTAATTTATAATATTAATTTTAAAAATTTTACTGATTATCTGATAAAAACAAGATGATCTTATTCCAGATATAGTGCATATAAATCAACTTAAAAATAAAATATCAACATAAAGTTTTATAAACCAATGCAGGGTTATAGTTTTATGTTCATAAAACTAATATAAGCATAAGTAAATCAGATTTCTAGTTTTAATAAATTTTAGAAACCTCTTCCCAAAAGGCAACGAATGAATTCTTTTCAGTTTGTCATCAGGTCAGAAACAAAATTTCACAGAATGATGAACACAGAAGGTTTCCCCCAGATTCCCTCCAGTGCTGTGCACATCGTTGGCCTTTAAAAAAATAAATTGAAGGGTAAATATATATCAGAGCCTAAGAGTAGGATACCAACATCCTAGTCTTCATTTTATCACTAAGAATTTCTTTTAATCACTTAACTTCTCCCAAGAAAAGATGAAGGGTTTGGGAAGAACAGGAATATCTGTGAGAATTGAAAGCTTCGGAATGTTATAGCTTGTATAAAGTTGGCACTATGGTTTGAATATCTATCCCCTCCCAAACTCATGTTGAAATTTAATTACTATTGTAACAGTATTAAAAGAAAGACTCTTTAAAAGGTGATTAGACTTTGGCTGGGTGTGGGGGTGGCTCACACCTGTAATCCCAGCACTTTGGTAGTCTGAGGTGGGCAGAACGCTAGAGGTCAGGAGTTCGAGACTAGCCTGTCCAACTTGTTGAAACCCTGTCTCTATAGAAAATAATAATAAAAAAAATAAGTAGTCAGGCATGGTGGCAGGCACCTGTTATCCCTGCTACTGGGAAGGCTGAGGCAGAAGAATCACTTGAACCCTGGAGGTAGAAGCTGCTGAGATGATGCCACTGTGGGGGTGGTGGCTCACACCTGTAATCCCAGCACTTTGGGAGGCTGAAGCAGGCGGATCACCTTAGGTCAGGAGTTCAAGACCAGCCTGGACAACAGGGTGCAACCCTGTCTCTACTAAAAACACAAAAATTAGCCGGGCGTGGTGGTGGGCTCCTGTAATGTCGAGATTGCACCAGTGCCTCCAAGCACTCCGGCCTGGGTAACAACAGTGAGACTCAGCCTCAAAGAAAAAAAAAAGAAAAAGAAAAAGTGACTAGATCATGAGGGCTCCAACATTAAGGGTGGAATTGGTGCTGTTACAAAAGGACAAATTGAGTTTGTGCCCTTCTTGCTCTCTCTCACGTTCCACCATGTCATGATGTAGCAAAGCAGGCACTCTCCAGAGGCCAGCACCTTGCTGTTGAACTTCCCGGCCTCCAGAACTGTGAGCTGTAAATTTCTGCTTGTTATAAATTACTCAGTATTTTGTTACAGCAGCACAGAACAGACAAAGATGGTTACATGGGAGTATCGGGTTGATTTGCTAAAAGCAGGGCTGAAGACTGAATTACATGCTAAACCAAGGCCTGGGATATTTTATCCTGTAGGCTTATGGCACTCAAACTTTGCTCTACCTAAGTATAAAACAAAATTCATTTAGAAAAAAGACACTCTCAGATCCTGATTCTTCCTTTGGAGATTGTTATTCAGCAAATCTGAAATAAAGGTGAGGAATCAATTGTTTTCAGGTGATTCTGATAATAAAGTTTGCTTTGAAAAACACTACTTATGGCCATGAAGAGTTAATGCATGTTTTAAAAACTGGGGTATGAAATTAGATTTATCTGTTGGCCTTTAAGGCTAGGATTAATATATTTTAGCAAGTGTATGTATAAGAGTTGTTACATTAATTTTTATTAAAAATTATGTGTATTTTAAGTATAGAAATAATTATATTTATAGGACACTGCTGAGAAAATATATTAAATCTGTGCCCAAGTACACAAATAAATATTCATTGTCTGAATGATACATGACTTATTAGTGACATTAAATATAAAAAGTTTTGTGCCATTGGTATTGTGTCAAAACCTGTCAAAGAAATATGAGTTTTTAATAGAGTGCCATTTTATATAATGTCTTCTATCTAAAGCATTTACATTTATAATTGGATTATAAATGTTCATAAAAACTGAAATATTCATAAGACTAAGAAAAAGTTTTATGAAGAACAGAATTCTGATAGATGCTTCTGTAAAAATGAATTGTCTGCATTTAAAAGTGACAAACTTTATAACTGTCCATAATGGTGATCTCTTACTAGCTATAAAGCAGTTAGCAATATACAAAATTTTAATGATAAAAAGATTCATCACACTTTATTGCATTCTAGAAAGCTACAGTGCTCATAATTATTTTTATTCATATATTTTCCTTCTTTGTGTTTTTATTCTACATAAAATTAATTCCTATATTTAGAATATTTATTAAACAATTAGTCCTGAGGGCTTTCCTCCTTTTAACAAAAAGTAAATCTCAAAACATAATTCCTATCAGTTTTATTGAAGGTTTATTTTTGTCATTATATTTCTAATATAAAATGTTTGAAATTTGAATATCTCCAAAATATAAATTGACCCAATATTTTATTACTTGGTTTCTATAGAAAATTGCTAATTTGGTGGCAATTAACATTAAATTTAATATCTTTCTTCATTATGTTTCCAAATTATTTTCAAATATCAATAAGTGTTCTTTATAAGATTGGCACAATATTTTCGTGTGTTCTCTCTTTAATCCAGATTTAGTGTATTCCCTTGAAATGCATGTTTTTATTTGTACGTACTGATAAATATATTTTATTCTCAGTAATTACTCATTATCCCTGGTTGCCTAAGGCACTACATTCATTGAATTGTTGGCCTTTATTTATTTACCGAGATAATAAATCATCATCAGTTAAGTTTCACAGAAGAAGTTTGTTTGATTTTATATTTGCAAGCAAGACAATACTTTAAAAATAAAAGTATTCGATCCAGACCCTTGAGAGACAAAATATTTGAAGTTGATTCTAGAAATGTGGTTTATAATCAAAAGCTAGATTCTGGCTGAATCAAAGTATGTAAAGTTTACATAATGAACCAAGCAGACGTATGTACATGGAGTTAACTACAGTTTTCCCTCCCCAAATGCAGAAAAAGACAAAATGAAAAGCAAGGATTTAAGTTTCTGATGCGAACATTTCCAGAGTTTAGACAAAGTAAATACCTAAAAGCTGCCCCAAACAAGTGTGGGGAAATGAGAGAGAAAGCTCACAGGTGGAGATTCCAGAATAGATGTGACCATTATCTGACTTCTTGTGGTACAATCCAGAGGAAAGTAAATCTCCTAGGAAACCTTCACTTCTGGATGTGACTGAATGGTGGTTGTAGCAGCTCAGAATTCCCGCAGCCAGTCCCAAGTGTGAAGGGTTTGAAACGGCAGCAGATTAAAAGGGAACTTGGGGCTGTTGTTAGAAAATATCTAGCCAGCACATGTGCTTGCCTTGTTAACTGAAAGGAGCTTTTGGTTCAAGGATGTAATAGTGAACATCAGTAAATGATAAGAAAGGTGAGATGAATGTGTGTACCTCAGTGGAGGCCAGTGATGTCTCCTCATATAATATATTTCTCATGTAAATCCACATGAGTTTGTGGGAAACATTTTTATTAAAATCCCTAACTATAAATATTTGTAGGTCTTAAATTGTAAGAATAATGTTTAAAACTTCCTTTACATAAAACTAAAAAGTAGGTGTAGTATGTGTCACTGAAAAAGCAAAGCAGAAGTTGTCTAACTTGTTTATTTATCCTGTAAGAAATTTATCTCCTCTTTCATAAATTTTCACTAATACACACATGCACAGGCACATATATTTGAATGTAGTAGTACTTAGCACATACCTGATTGGGATGGTCTCAGAAGGTATATAACAGACTTATTCATGAATCTCTCTTCTCCTAAATGAGTATTATTCACAGCAAACACCCCAAACCTGAACACTTATAATACACGTTCTGTTATACTTCAACGTGCAAAAGAGAAATTTATTCTTGCCACATCTTTTCTGCTTAATTCAAATAATCGCATTCTACAGAGCAACATAGTTAACATTTCTCTCAACTTAGTCCTTTAACTTTCTAATATGTAAATAACATCATATTTTTTCTCTGCTTAAACATCTCCAGTGATTTCCACTTGTACTTAGAGTATAATTAAAACCCTTTCCCTGGTCAGCAACTGGTTTTTTGATTGTAATTCATACCACGCTCCTCGCTGCTCACTGACTCCAGCCATTCTGAACTACGTTTAGCTGTAAGGATACACCAAGCCTGTATCCACTCAGTGACTGCACCTACTCTTTATTCCCCCTTAGATCTTTAAATGTTTGATTCTTTCTTGTAATTCAGATTTCAACTCACAGATTGCCTCAGGGAAGAACTTTCCTGGCTATATTACTTGACATTGCTTCCTCACTGGTTAGGCACACACTTGCCCCCACCATAGTTACTTTCCCTCATCACACTGTAGTCTTTTCATAGCACTTGTTACTGTCTAACAGTACCCTTTATTTAACTGCTTGAGCTGCAATTCAAAAATAATAATTAAAACATAGTGAGGTATTTATTTGTTTATCTCTGTCCATATGTTTTCACTTTTGGTTTGGGGATAATTAAAGGAACTATATAAACAAAAACATTGTAGTCAGTAATCATATCATTTGTGAATGACTTATACGTGCTTCCAAGTTACTAAAGCACACATAACAAGGCAATGAATATGGAGATGGAGATCTGGAGAGGTAAGTGAATTTACATGAACCACAGAAGGCTTTGAATGACTTGTTAAGAAGATTGACTCTGACCCTTGGGCAACAGGAAAGTAATTAAGGGTTTTAACTATTGGTATGGAGTAACATTATCAAATGTATAAATGGGGAAAAATATTCTGAGTATAGTAACATGAGAGATTTGAGAACATGTTACCGTATTACTGATTGTTATGCCTTTTTTATTCAACAGTTATTTATTGAGCACTCTTTTAGACACTGGGGATAAAGTGGTGAACAAAACAAACTTCTTATCCTTATGAAACTTACATACCAGGGAGGGACACAGAAAGTAAACAGACGAGCAAATACATGTAAGTGTATAAAAGTAAATATATAATTGTTAATGTATATGTATGATGTAAATATATAATTATGATATATAAATATAAATATATAATTCAGAATAGAAAATGCTATAATCAAACACAAGCAAGGTCAAGAAGATGTAATATGAAGGTGATGTTATTTTGAAAAGCATTTCTCAGTAGGTATGTTTGGAACAGAAGTGGAAATCTCCTGTGGGAGAGAGACATGACAATATAGAGAGGAATATGCATATACCACAAGACACATTACTGAAACATTATCAAACTAATGAATCCTTTACAATTTTAAAATTATTGAGGACTACAAAGAATTTTTGTTTTTGCAAGTCATATCTATGTCTACATATTTATTTATGTCTATCTGTATAATGCATATATCTAAATCTATGTATATTATAATCTTTATATGTCTTACTATGAATTAAAATGATATCCTAAAATGTTTATTAATTCAATTTCAAGTAACAATAAAATCCATATCATGGGAGTCTAAATAACATATTTTATTAAAATAACTGTATTTTCCAAAAACCCAATAATGTAATGAGAAGACTATTTTGCATTTTGACAATTTTCTATAATTTCAGGCTAAAGAGAAGTTAACTGGATTTTCAAATTTGTTTCTGTAATAATATTGTGCAATGTGTTGTTTAGGTTGAAGTATGTGAAGAAAATATGGTGTCATGCATATATTTAATTGGAAAGGAGGACAGTTAATAATATCATTTCAGATAATATTGGATATTCCTCTTGGTGGTTATTACACAAAAACTTGACAAGTAATTTCTTAAAAGTTTATTTCAATGTGGAATCTGAAACCACATCAAAAAACATTTCATACTCACTTTATTTCATTACAATTCATTGGTATTTTTTGTACTTTGAATGAATATCTCATACATATATGACCTTTAACATTATGTGTTGGTCATTTGAAAAATATTGATTCACTAAGTTATAATGTTTACCCATTTCATCATAAAATATTAATATTGATTATATCATCAATATCAGATAAAACATTTTTGAATAATGAGAAGTTGTCGATGTCACAGTGGCCAATGCAAGTTTTTCAAAATTATAAATGCTTAAAATCAATACCATTGACTGTTTTCCTTAAAGTGGAAGCTGACTCACTTTGTTCATTTTTTATTTTGTTTTTAGAGTGTGTGGTGTGTGTGTGTGTGGTCTGTGTGTGTGAATTCAATGACTCTTAGTACATTAGTGGTGTTCTGATTTCTTCTGTGGTGCACATGTTTTACCTTCATTGCATTTGCATTATTAGTGCATCATTAGTGCAAATGGCAACATAATGAAGAAAGCAAATAACATCCGAGTATTGTTATGAAATATTTTTTGGCAAATAGATTCACTGAAGGTTTCTTGGGGATGCTCAGACATTACATAGCTCTTGAGAACCATCAACATATTTTGTTTTGGATTGTGCACTGGGATAACTCACTTCTTAGAAACAAGTTTTAATATTACACTATCCAGAAAGGAGAGGCATCCCGAAATTAGCACAGAAGACTTAAACACAGTTCTAAAGTTGGCTATCTTTCTATCATATGCTGTTCCATTTCATAAAGGACTTAGTGCCCTCAGAGCTCTGGATATAATAACTATTTCTGCTAATTCTGATTCCAAGTATCAGCAAATCACACACAATGGAGACGATCACGTTAGAATGGCTATAATGAACTTAAGACATATATGTATGAAAGCCTTCATGTCAATTTATCTTGAAAAATATAAACCCTGGAAAGATTATTCTTGCATTTAGAGATCTAATCCTCATACAGAGTTAATTTTACTTGTCAATTTGTCTCCTCATACTTAACATTCCTTCACCACATCTAATAACATGTGGGCGGGAATTAGATCCTTCTTTTGGGAAAGTTTAGGAGTCATTGAAATGACCGTATGAGCTTTTATGTTCCTGCTGTAAATCATAACCAATATATACTCACTAATGCATCCCAGCATGCACTATAAGTTGGCAATATAGATTGTTTGCAAAAATTCCTTATAAAACAATCCTTGGAAATTTTTCTGTAGCAGAATTGAAATGCCCTCTGCAGTTACCAGCAAATGCTTCTACTCTTATGTGGCCATCAATCATCTCATATTGTTCCCATACACATCAATGCCCAGGCCAGTAGCAGACAGAAAACAAAATTGAAAAGTGATAAGTGTACCTACAAAACTTCTCTGAATGGACCAAGTTTATTCTGAATATTAGTTATTTTCTCTTCTTTCCACAGCTGTATGTGTAGCTAAAAGAGACCGTGGGACACAGGGATCTGCAGACAAGAAGAAAATCCTGTCCCTCTACACGTTCTGCATCTCAGTTTAGCATCTCCTATTGTCTGTGGGGTTTTTTCGTAGTTAATTATAATTTTGACATAATTAACCTTCCTTAGGTTCAGTGCAGAAACTTTTGAAATGTGCCTAAAATGAAAGTTAAATTTAGTCAAATTTTCTAGTTTAAGTTCACTAAAAGCCATGATCTCAGCCATATTACTTAAATTCTCTGTTCTTATCTTCGCCATGAAGATAATAATTTTATCTACATTAAATAGTGGCTCTTGGCCAGGCAAGGTGGCTCATGCCTGTAATCCCAGCACTTTGGGAGGCCGAGGTGGGCAGATCACCTGAGGTTTGGAGTTCGAGACCAGTCTGACAAACATGGAGAAACACCATCTCTATAAAAAATACAAAATTAGCCGGGCATGTTGGTGCATGCCTGTAATCCCAGCTACTCGGGAGGCTGAGGCAGGAGAATGGCGGGAACCCGGGAGGCGAAGCTTGCAGTGAGCTGAAATCACGCCACTGCACTCCAGCCCGGGCGACAGAGCGAGACTCCTCCTCCTCCTCCTCCTCAAAAAAAAAAAAAAAAAAAAAAAAAAAAAAAAAAAAAAAAAACTTCTTGTAATAAATACTAAGTACCTATCCACGACATACAAGTCATGCAGTTATTTTCCTTCTAATTTAGCTTAATCCTTTGCCTTTGTTTGCAAAGCCTGTAGCAAAAATAAAAAAAAGAAACAAAACAAAAAAATTACTGCAGTTTCAGAATACATACACCAGATCTAAAAGCATCCTCTTCAATTGGTAGTAGAGAAAAAAAATTGCATAGCCTAGCCAAAAACTATAAATCTCCTTCCAAGACTATCATTGACTGGAGAGATTGCTTTTGGAAAATAGGTAACTCAAACTATGAAGATGCACTGTTTAATTTCTTTTACAAAAAATGCAAGACAAAGCCAAAGGAAATGAAACTTACAACCACTCTTTGACTATATCAAATTAGGGCTAAGAACCATGTAAAATAAGAATAATTGCTGGGCAATATGTATATAGTTCGTTATTTTTTAAATATGCAATTATAATTGAATAAGGATAAAAGGCAATTGTAATAAAACACTGGTAATTTGGGGCTTTTCAAGATAAAGGCTATCATCTCCCTTGTGCATTGGACAGACGTGTGTTTTGACAACCACTTTGATTTTTTGCCCAGGCTCTATTGCAGCCATTCTTATCTACATTTCATACAGAGAAATAGAAAAGAAAGCAAAATCCCAGTCTGCCGAGGCAGGAATAAATGCATTGTGCATCTGATACAGTTAGTTCATTCATTCCACTAAAAAAAAAATTCTGACATTTCATCAATTTGCAGTGAAAAAAAGATTTATCTTCAGGTGAAATTAATTTCTGTTAAAATGGGAAGACTCTTTCCACGAGCAGACTGTCTTTTGTTAAGATGAACAGTAAAACCAAACAACAAAAAAAGTGCTAGGAGAACAGGGAAGGAACTGGTCTTAACAATAAAATATATATCCTCCAGCAACTTTTTTTCACAAGGTGAATGTTATTTATGCGTGAGACAATTTGGACTAATTTGAAGAGCTTGGGGAAGAAAAAATCAGAATATTAAACCATTTCAAAAACTTTGAGTTAGAAGTGAAAAAGGAATAAGAAATTAAGTGTTGAGAATGTATTTATACTTACATACACATATGTGCACATGTACATATATTACACTCATGTGTATATATACATACATTTTATATGATCATTTCATTATAATATGAGATTACAGTTTCTGGAGAAAGTACCTCTTAATTCCATTATTGATAGAGATTGGTGAAGACTATGAGAAAGAGAATGAAATTCTTTCCAATGGTAAGAAACAAGAGATAGATTTGTGCAACTGACAACAGTTCTTAATGAAAATATTCATATAACACCACTTCTCATATATTTTCATACATCTATGGAGAATTCTCAGTGTGATAAAGAGTGCTAGACACATCTGAAGAAGGCTGAATGCAGGACCAGGCTATGGTAGAATTCCTATCATAATGGGACAATGAGCAGATGAAATTCTTTAAGATAGTAATCGAATAAAATATGCACACACACACACACACACACTTACATATGTACAGGCGAGTTTGGTTCCTCTTTCTAAGGATCAGTGACTTAGTGTCCTGAATGACTTCTTTGTGCTTAAATTCTAGTTTGCGAGTTTTTAACTGTAATTATTTAAACTCTTAAAAATATATTTTTCTTTTCCCCCAAACATGCACAATGGCTAGACTAATTGATTCATTTGTAGAAAAATATTGCTCGATTAAGAAAACAATTTGTTGCAAGAATCAGGGGCTGGGCGTGGTGGCTCACCCATGTAATCCCAGCACTTTGGGAGGCTGAGGTGGGTGGATCATCTGAGGTCAGGAGTTTGAGGCCAGTCTGGCCAACATGGGGAAACCCCGTCGCTACTAAAAATACAAAAATTAGCAGGGCATGGTGGCACACGTCTGTAGTCCCAGTTACTTGGGAGGCTGAGGCAGGAGAATTACTTGAACCGGGGAGACAGAGGCTGCAGTGAGCTGAGATCACGACACTGTACTCCAGCCTGGGTGACAGAGCAAGATTCCACCTCAAAAAAGAAAAAAAAAAAAACAAAAAAACCCCACAACACTTTGTTAAGAAGTGCTTCCCTAAACTAGAACCTTCCTGCAAAATCATTTCTGTATATTCCAACTAAGTCAAATGTATTCACAATATTCACTTAATAGAATGTATAGCTTCTTACTTAGAGGATCTAAAATATTTATTATAATAATTTTAAAAAGGCAAAAAATATGATAAATGTTTACATACTATCTTTTACAGTGTTGTAAATATTTTTGGAATATAATTAACTGATAAAAAATGAAGGAGATAAAATACATATATAATTCCTTTTCAATACTCCATTATCACTTAAATACTAATTATGCAGAATAAGACCATTCATTTGTTTAATATAGAATATTACATGCTTTCTAAGTAATGGTATACTCTATCCAGGGGGAACGTTGACAAAACTTTCACCTCTGTCTTCAAAACGCTCACAAGTTAGAATATAATTTGTGAATTACCTATGTCTTTTTACAAACTCTGTAATTTCCTTTCTTTGCCTTTAACTATTCACTTCTCTGGTTGTCATTCCCTTTCCCAGAAGAAACACAGAGAAAGGTAAGTATTGATGCATCAGGATATAACACACCCGAGTTATATCATCTGTTACTTGCTGTGTCACTTCCTGCGAGATGAACATGTATAAATGGAAACCACATCTTGTGCTATCTGTTCATCTCCATTAAATGCTGAAAATGAGAGAGTGGGTGAAAGGAGAAGAAACAATGTAACCACAAGTAAAAACAACTGGTCCTAGTTCAAAGCAAAAGAAAAAAGCAGCAACAAACAAAAGCAAAAGTGCTAGGACAGAAGGGAAGGGATATATATATATATAATATATATGTTATATATGTATATACAGATATATATTCTTAAATATATGTATGTATATGTATACATATGTGTATATGTATAACTTGCAACAACTTGTTTTATGAGATGAATGTTGTCTGGCGTTTTGATGCAGCAGTGAAGAGTGTGGAAAATGGAAAATGAAAATATTGAAAAAGATTTGAGGGATGTTGGTGTACTTGTGTGTTTACACATAAAATAAGGGTGTAGTTATTGCACTCAGTACAGGTAGAAAGTGGAGCAAGGACTAAACTTACTTTTAGATTTAAATTTTTTTTATTTAAATATACTAGTTATACATATTAAATTACTTTCTGTCAAACTTTTCTGGGTTTTTGTTTTATGACTGAGTTTTTATCATCTGTTGTTCTTAATTTGCCCTTGAGATTGACAAGTGTTGCTACATGTCATATATTCCATTTCAGATCTGTATCTGTTTATTATGAAATGATGATTATAAACAAGAAAAAATTACTTAGAAGTGTTACCTTAGTTTCATGTCCTTAAGTTCACTCTCTTTATAAAATGGTAAGGTATTTATCTTATATTTAAATGTTACTTAAACAAATTTTACATGTTACAATTTGGCCATTGAAATTCATTGGCAAAACACAGTGGTAATAATTATTTCTTGTACGTGGTGTTGAAGAGAGAACAAATTTACTTACTGAGTTAAGACGATAGAGTAATGAAATATAAATGACAATGTGAGCATGGAACTTCTAATAATTCTCAGTGAAAACCATTTATTTACTTTTGGCAATGTTTTAAAAAAGATATGGCACATTGTAGATCAAATGTCTAATTTTTCTACATGGTAATGTGGCAGATTTTCCTAGCTGCCCTCCAGGGACTATTTTCTCTTTCAAGGCCTTCGTATAGATTGTATTTCCCAGCTTCTTTACTTTTGGATGTGGCTTTGTATCTAGTTCTCATCAATGGAATTTGAGCAACTCTGAGATGGATTCTTTCCAAGCCAGTGCTGTTGAGTAGCGTGCTATACAATAATCTTTTCTGGTGAGAGGCTGCCAGAAGATGAGGAGGACTTGGTAGCAGCAGAATCGAAGACGAAGTTGCCTGGGTTCATGAGTATTTCGTTGATGAAAAGCTGCCCACAAACCAGGAACAACTTCACTGCATGCCTTGTAAGCAAGAAATACATTTCTGTTGTGCTTGAATCATTATGAACACAGCTTATTGGTGATAATGGCTAAAATAAATTTAGCATGATAAGGGTACAACCACATGGTTGAAGTATTACTCAATTTTTAAGACTTAGATTATTAAGAAATAAGAAAAAATAAACAAAATGTAGTCTAATTGTAATTTAATTTCAATGTTAATATGTGTCTCTATTACATGATCTGACAAGAATCATGTGACATGTATTAGGTTGGAATACATAAATGGTCTTTTTCTTTCTTGAGACAGAGACTCACTCTGTCGCCCAGGTTGGAGTGCAGTGGCTTGTTCTTGGCTCACTGCAACATCTGAAAATGGCCATTTTTTATAAATCAACTTGGTTGAATATAATTTCATATGGTCCACAATTATATTTAATGCTGTATAAAGTATATTTTGATACCAGTGTGGAAAGCAGGTATCAAATTTCAATGCAAACTTTCCAAATTTTAAAATACAAACAAGTATCAATTGAGCTTTTCATTCCTGAAGCCCTAAAACAGAATTTCTTTTCTTTAAAACATCTTGGCACTGTTTCCAAACATAAAAATCACTGTTTGTGCCAAAATATATTTAGGGAATCTTAGTTGTTCTTCTTGAAAAATAGCATTCTCCAACTTCATAGTGTCACACCCAGTCAAGATAGACTCTTCCGTCAATTATAAATCACCATATATATGTCTCATCACTAATGAATCATTTGGCCTCATCACAGAAGCACTTTTTTTCTTCTTTTGGAGCCATCTCCTCAACTTTGAATTGGTATCTAAACAATTATTTTTAAAATAAATTTACTTTAATATAGTTTGAATTCGCTGTTTGTTTCATCAGTTACGATTTCAGGTCTATATTTTCTAATTTCACCCTAATTTTTTCTCTTATTTAGAAGCCCTACTTTTCCTAAACAAGCCTTACTTTTTGCCAACATAAATTACTAAAAACTATTTTATATTTAAAAAATACCCATATATAGTTGTTAATTATCACTCTGCCATCTATACAGAGAGTTAAGTAACTTGAGAGAAAGAAGCACAACTAAATATAAAAGAAATCCCTAGAGAAGATTCTATAGTGCGGTGGTTAAAAGTGCAACCTAAAGGCAGATGGCTGCCTGAATTCTGATTACTACTAATAATTGTTTGCCTGACCTTGGGCAGGTCATTTAAACTTTTCTATGAAAAAAAATAATACTAGTATTCAAATGAGTTAATTTATATAAAACTTTTAGAACAATGCTTTCCAAGTAGAAAATACCTACTAAGTGTAGGCGGTTTTATTGTTATTAGACCAGTAGATATGCTGTGGGCAGTGAAATACTCTCTGTGAATTTGTAGAACTGTTGGTCTTTTTAAAAAATCCCCATTAAGTAAAACAATATTTGCTTCAATTCCTCCAAACATAACCTTTAACTTAAATAAAGTGAAGCGTTTAGCTAAGGATATATTTTTTAGGATCTAGGTAGGTCGAGTCAATAATCTAGCAGTAGCAGTCCTGTAGTCTCAGAAAAGAAGCAGCTCAACTCCAATAAGGGAGGTTTAAGTTTGATAGTCTTGTGACCTGAAGGAACTTTCCTTCCTTATTCCATTAAGCCTTGCCAAAACAAGTCAACTGTCAGTCACCAGCAGGATTCTTACACACCCTGAGTAACATCCCTTCTTGTCATCTCCCCACAGTCTCTTATTCCAACTTCAGTTCATATTGTGTACATAAATGTGTCTGTAAATACATCTTTACACATATGGTACTATTTATATTAACTAATTTATTTCCTCTTCAATGGCCTTTGAAAATTCATCCAGAGTTTAGGATGGCAACTCTGAACAGGTATAGCTTCAATATGTTTTTGGAGACTGATTACCAACTCAAAAGTTTTCCTGTTTTTCTTCTTTATAGTAACAGTTTCACCTGAGAAAGATTTTATGAATGAGCATTGGAGCATAAAAACTTGTACTGTCAAAACAGGCTTAGAATAATTTGCTAACAAATTTGGTTTTTGGATTGGTTTAATTAAAAATCTGTATTCTTTCTTTTCTTCTTCCCATTGTTGGTGTATAATAATAATAATAAAATAAAATTTCACTACTCATTCTTTCAGAACTGCTTGCAAACACTTTGTAATAATATTCATTTAAAGCAAGCATAATTTTATAAAGCCAAAATGGTATTAAACTTTCATGGTGAAGAAAGAAAGATATAGCTAAGTCTTCTAGAAACTGATACCTTGGACTTGGAGAAACCTGGGTTCAATCCCAGAATTCCCACCTTGGGCAAATTTACTCAACTGTAATTGGGGACAATAACAATTCTTCCGATTTTTGTATGGATTGTTTCAGATATATTGGGTTAAATATTAACATTAATATTTCATTTGAAGAAGAATAGCACGCATAACTGACTATGCTCAGTTTGGCATTTCACTTTGTTTTTGATGAATTCTTTCAACCGTCATATTGGCACTAGGGCTGTTTTCCTTTCCCCATTAGTACAGAGCATTTTGCTTTTATATCAGGGCGTCCCACCGTGGCTAGGTCATTATTTAACCATGAGCAAAGTTTGAAAATTATAAGCATGTGGGCCTTGGGCCACCACATTTTGCTTTGGTCATTAAGAGTGGTTTGTTGATGCTGATGTGGGGCACCCCGTGGTGGAGTTTCTTCCCCTTACTCTTTGACTTCCTCTTTTGTAACATTTCACATGTGAAACTTGAGTGATTAATTTTTTATGCAGTTGTTCTTATGTGCAGCATGATATGGTGGGGTCTATTCAAATCTCTAGTAGCTCTGCTGCCACTGAAAGGTAACTAATAGCTGGAGCTGGGTCTCTCATGGCTCTGGGAAGTCTCCTGTGAAAAAGCAACAGACAATATCTTGTCACATCATAAATTTATAAGGAGTTAATTAAAGGCTTTCCCTTGCATCTTAAACATATTCAGAGTCCCATATCACAAGGAATGATTCCTGTTTAATTATCAATGGCTTGTAAAAATTTGCTGCTCAAAGTGTATTTTAATGTCAGGCAGATTATCGGTACAAATGGAAAACTGTACCTGGAAAATGTCCAAATAATATAAACTTGTACAAAAATATGTGCACATACTTTTTTCTTAATTATTTGTGAGGAGAGGCACATAAGCTAATTTTAAAACTTTTGAAACTGTCATTATAATATTTATGACTTTTAAAACATATTAAATATTGATTTATAATACCATTTGTATTTTCCAGTCAGTATACTGTATTAATTGCTGTTTCAAATTAGTTTTAAAAATAAATACATGTTGTATAATTACATTGCTAGAAGATTGTTGATCAATTTTAGAGACTTCAAGAACTGCAGTATGGGAATATGTTTCATCTCTGATATGAGATATTGTGAACTTTTATGTATTTTGGGGAGAAGGGAACATGATAAAAGTCAGATTCTAACATTGTGAGGAAAAATAAATTTTTAAAACCTGTTTGGATTAATATGAAAGAAATTTACCTTGAAGGACCCTCGATTATTCCCCTTAGATAATTTATTTCACCTAATGTATAATGGATAATCCATTTGGGTGATCTTATCAGAAGCCCTGAAGCTGTTTATAGTGATCTCAATAGATTACAGCCCTTCCACTGTAAAGTAAATAATCAAAATTATAATAAGTAACTATGAGGCATGAGGAAGTCATTTCACGATTCAAAAGAATTTTTTTCCAGCAACGTACCATTCATTATTCAGATGTATGTGTATGTTTATTCGAGCAGGCCTCTATTGAAAGATTGTAATTTACTCCGTAGTGAAGAGGAAATTATGTTTCTACATTTATTTTAATTCTATTGCTCAAGTTTTTTGTGGGGTCAAAATGCAAAGTCTAGAAAAATTCTAATTTGGTATAAAGCAATTCTTAAAAATAGGTAGTAGGATTAAGAATAACACTACCCTAAGATTTTCGGGTCATTTATTTAACACCCTTAATCATAATATAAAATACTTTTCACTTCCTAGACAGTTGTATTCATGATAGGAGAATAAATGTTTTTTTTTTTTTTTTTTTTTTTTCCCCACAATTCAGACCCTCTTTAAGCTCACTGAGCAAAATACTTGCCTATATTTGGGGATGGCAAACCTGAATCTACTCTCCATTTTGAGGTACATTCACTTTTATGTATGCATTTCTGCTCCATCTGAATCTTCCTTGTGGCACTGGCATAGGCATGTGACATATGCTCTAATAGGTCCACATTAGGCTTTTTCAGAACAAAGCAAGAAGCAGACGTTGTGTGGAATTTCTCTCCTGGCAATGCTGGGGGAAACACCGATTTTCAGAAACAATGGCAGGCACTCAGGTGTCCAGGGAGACATATGAAGTCTGTGCTAAGGACTATGAGTAGTAGTGACTTAGTTAGCTACAGCTGTTGTAGGTATGGTTTGAACTTTGATCTTGGCTGTTTAAGAGCCAGAGTTGACTCTATATTTCCCAGAAATTTAGCAAGCTCCTAAATATTCTTTAATAATTTTTTTCTTAAATTGGCAAGATTAGGTTCTGTTGAAAACTGAGAAGTTTGTAGGAAAATTAACATTATATCTAATAATGGACTGTTGGTCATATGGATTAACTATTATAGTTGATGTAGAATGGCACCATCCTTGAGAGTGTACCCCTGGTTAGAAACTAAAGTTATTGTATTTTATCTTCATTTTTCCCAATTTGAAGAAGCTTCTTACAAAGCTTCTTAGGCAAAGTTGTCACAAATTGTACTGCTCCACTTTCTGGTATGCATGAAATAGTACGTGAGGGAAAATAAAATTTCAAAATCTGCTTGGATTTTGAAGTATGGATAGTACTAATCCATAAGCTAATTTTAAAACTTTTGAAACAGTCACTATAATATTTATTACTTTTAAAACATATTAAACTATAAAACTAACTATTGATTTATAATACTTTTTGCATTTTCCAACCAGTATATTCTATTAATTGCTGTTTTTTGCTGTTTCAAGTTATTTTAAAAATACATACAAGTTGCATAATTTACATGTGTGTAATAGTATGGATGTAATAAATACAAGTTGCATAATTTACATGTGTGTAACAGTATGGATGTAATAAATACAAGTTGCATAATTTACATGTATGTAACAGTATGGATGTAATAAATACAAGCTGCATAATTTACATGTGTGTAACAGTATGGATGTAATAAATACAAGTTGCATAATTTACATGTGTGTAACAGTATGGATGTAATAAATACAAGTTGCATAATTTACATGTATGTAACAGTATGGATGTAATAAATACAAACTGCATAATTTACATGTGTGTAATAATATGGATGTAATAAATACAAGCTGCATAATTTACATGTGTGTAATAGTATGGATGTAATCAATACAAGCTGCATAATTTACATGTGTGTAATAGTATGGGTGTAATAAATACAAGTATAATTTACATGTGTGTAATAGTATGGATGTAATAAATACAAGTTGCATAATTTACATGTGTGTAATAGTATGGATGTACAGTATCCACACTATTGTGGACAATACAATGGACACTATACTATCCATAGTATGGATTTATTATGACTGGTGGAGATTTGTTTTCATAGACCAGGCTAGAGAGGCCCTGAGAGCAGAGAGAATAGGATGGAAGGTGTCAGTATGGTTGGTTTCTGGTGAGGGCTCTCTTTCCTGCTTGCAGACGGCCACCTCCTCTCTATGTCCTCACATGGTGGAGAGAGGGAGAGAGCTCTGGTGCCTCTTCCTTTTCTTTCATCTATTTATCTGTTAGCTTGTTTGTTTGTTTTGAGACGGAATCTTATTCAGTTGCAAGGCTGGAGTACAATGGTGAGATCACGGCTCACTGCAACCTCCGCCTCCCGAGTTCAAGCGATTCTCCTGCCTCAGTCTCCCGAATAGCGGGACTACAGGCACGCACCACCATGCCTGGCTAATTTTTTGTATTTTTAGTAGAGATGAAGTTTCACCGTGTTAGCCAGGTTGATCTTGATCTCCTGACCTCGTAATGTGCCCGTCTCAGCCTCTCAAAGTGCTGAGATTACAGGGGTGAGCCACCATTCCCTGCCTCTTCATTTTCTTAAAAGGTTATCTTCCCTATCATGTTAGGGTGCCACCCTTAAGACCTCATTTAACTTTTATCACATCCTTATAGGTCCTATCTCCAAATACTGTCCCACTGGGGCTTAAGGCTTAAACATACATATTTTTGGAGGAATACAAGCATTCAGTTCATACCATTCTGTCCCTACCCTTTCAAGTTCATATCCTTCTTATATACAAATATATTTCTTCCATTCTTATATCCTCAAAACAACTCTTTCCAGTATCAACTCTAAAATATAAAGTTCAAAGTCTCATCTAAATATCATTTAAATCAGATATAAGTAGGTGAGATAGGAGGACAATTCATCCCGAGGCAAAATTTCTCCCCAGCTATAAACCTATGAAACCGGACAAATTTTGTGCTTCCAAACTATAATGGTGGGTAGATTTGAATAGATATTCCTATTCCAAAACTGAGAAATAGGAATAAAGGATGGGGTGATGCATCACAAGCAAGTCCAAAACTTAGCAAACCAAATGTTGTCAGCTCTTATGGCTTAGGAAGAATCCTCTTTGGCTCAATGTTCTGTCCTCCAGGGCAATGGGGTAGCAGCACCCCCACCTGCTGCTGAGGGGTGGCCCATCTTCCCCAGCTTCCTGTGAGGGCCCCGCTCTTTGAAATCAAACAGGAAGCAACCTTACCCCCGGTCCTGTCCTGGGGGTGGCAGCCCTGATGATCTCTGAATTATGTGGTGATTCTTCTTACCTTTTCTTAAAGGCTAACACATGCTAGCAGTCTTTTTTTCATAAAGTCCTACTTAGCTGTTTCCCTCTCTCCCAGCTGGCAGTGTTCCTACTGGTATCCATCTGTATTCCTGGCTTCTACATAGGGGCTGATTAAATTCCTAGTTCACACTCATACTAATCTCCTTATCAAACTTTTAATGTTCTATTCAGAACACACTTTCTAGTTTTTTGCAAAACAGATAGGCAAAGAATTTTCCAAATCTTAAGTCATGGTTTCATTTTGCTTAATAATTTCTTCTTCAACTCATCTTTCAGAAAAATGTTACTATAAGCAACCAGGCTGCACTTCCAACATTTTGCTTAGAAATCTCCTTAGTTAATATCGAATTCCGTGACTCACAACTTCTATCTTGCACAAAATACTTATACACAATTGAGCTTAGTTACTTGCCACTTTATTATAAGGATTGCCTTTCTTCCAGTTTCCAATAACCTATTCTGCATTTTCAATTAATACCTCACCAGAAATGTCATTAATGTCTGAATTTTGACAAAAAAAATCTCTTGACATCATTATCTACTTTTCTAGTATGCATCTTGAAGCTCTATCAGCCTCTATCCACCCATCACCCAGTTCCAAAGTCATTCCCGCACTTTTAGGTATTTTTTACAACAGCACCCCACTTCTTAGTACCAAAATCTGTCTTAGGGTTCTCTTAGGCAAGAGAAAAATAGGGTTTATTAAAAGAAAGTAGGTTACCTGATAAATGAAGTTAACATGCCCCAGTATCTGCAGTCAGCAAGCTGGGCACATAAGAGAACCAGTCAGGAAGTTTTAGTCCAAATCCAAACCACCTGAGAACCAGAAGAACTGATGGGATTTTTCCAGTCCAAATTTTGGCAGGCTGAAGATCCAGACGCTGCCAATGTTTCAGTTTAAGTCCAAAGGCAAGGAGAGATTAAGAGGGAACTCTTCCTGCCTAACTGCCTTAAGTTCCCTCTTAATCTCTGGGGAAAGTCAGCTTTTTTAAATCTGTTCAAGCCCTCAACTGACTAGGTGAGGCTCACATACTTTAGGGAATGTAATTGGCTTCACTCAGTCACTGAATCAGGTGTTAATCTCATCCAGGAACACCCTCAGAGACACATAGAGAATAATGCCTGGTCAAATGTCTGGCAATCTGTGGGCCAGTAAAGTTGACACATAAGATTAATCATCACAGCTACCAATAAGGTATTTTCCTAATCATTAAAACATGCACTGTGATTCATTTTGTTTGGGCCGACTTGCCTTATGTTACCATCCCTAAACCAATCATTACATATAGGAAGATGGGTTTACACACACTGATAGGCAAATCTGGGTTACGTTTAAAGCCTCAAATCAATCACATTTGCTTAGGTGACTCAGTTTGCTTCCTGGCAAGGTGTTTTGCTTACTGATTTCCAACTTTTGAGCAGATGATGGTGAAACCATCCCAAAATTGATGGTAAAATTTTTCCAATGGATGTTCAGAATTCAAGGTGCTTTTTCCAAAAGAAGGAAGAATGGCAGGTAAAGAATGCAAATTATTTCTCCGAACTGAAAGCTGACTAGTTAAAATTTGTATTTTAGCTGGTATATAAATTCACAAGATGCCTGAATGTCATGCTATACTATATATTCTGGATGAATTTCAATTGGCATTAATTCACATTTATCACGAGTCATCTACAAGCAAAGGGCGTTTTGAGTTACAGTAACTTAGGGTTCCAAGAATATGCTTTGCTCCCTATCATAGTTGTAATTTTGGGACATGAGAACTTGTCCTGTCATTTAAAAAGGAACAACACCCATCAACTCATCCTTTACATCAGGTATAACTCCCAATGCAATCCCTCCCCCATCCCCCCTTCCCATAATAGGCCCTGGTGTGTGATGTTCCCCTTCCCAAGTCCAAGTGATCTCATTGTTCAGCTCCCACCTATGAGGGAGAACATGTGGTGTTTGGTTTTCTGTTCTTGCGATAGCCTGATACCTGATGTAAATGACGAGTTGATGGGTGCTGATGAGTTGATGGGTGCAGCACACCAACATGGCACAAGTATACATATGTAACAAAACTGCACGTTATGCACATGTACCCTAGAACTTAAAGTATAATAATAAAAAATAAATAAAAAATTAAAAAATTAAAAAAATAAATAAATAAAAAGGAACAACACAAATAACTACTTCAATATTTGGATTTACATAAAAAAAGTATCTCGGTGAGTCAGGAGTTCTATATATTTTGTCTGACTTAATACTCTTGTTAGATATGGCCTACTCTCCTTACTAAAAGGGGCTCAGTGCTGTACTTCTTTTGTGTGTACGAAGGAACACAGGAAAAGTGTTTCTTCCCACTCTAAGTCACTACTCTAATTCAAACATGCCACAAGTGTTCTTAGCCTAAAACCAAGGATGTTGGTAACTACAGCTTTTACCATTTTTATCACCCATTCTTATAAAGGGATCTTTGTAAAGTCAATTTTAAAAATAAGATTGACTTTTTCTGTCATATATTATTTCCGTATCGATTTTTGTGCATTGACCAGCCAATTTATTTAATGAAATTTTTTGAAAGGCTTTTCCCTAAAAGAAGTAAACGTTGTGATGGATGGAAATCATACTTGTGTGATTAGCTGTCTGCAGCAGAAGCTGTTGGTGCTGGGTCCGTATTACCTCATTGTAATTGTAATTGTCTTATCATTGTAGTGTTCACAGGACTTTTGGCTACCAACATTTGCATTTCATTGCCATGAAGCTTTCTTTGGTAGTTGGAACCTACTCAGCATTGAACATGGACAGCCGCCATATCCAACATGCCTCCTTTTCTTCATCCCCAGTAGTCACCTTTCCCCCACTTTCAGAAGGCTAAACTGAATACTGGTAGAAGTTAATGCCAATTTCCTGCCTTTTGGGATATGGAATATAACTCAGAGGTTCCAGTTTTCCACAGGTTTCTGGAATGTGCCATTGGCATTGAGTATATGGGTAGCTTGCATAATAGCTCATACTTAATTGGCTACCCGTCTGTGGTGGATTTAACAGTGTTCCACCAAAATTCATAGCCATCAAGAAACTCAGAATGTGATCCTATTTTTAAATAGATTTTCATAGCTGTAATTAGATAAATATAGAACCATCCGTGTGGAGAAGAAAGTAAAAATGTAGTAAATCAATAAGAAAAGAAAAAGAAAAAACAGGCCGGGCATGGTGGCTCACCCCTGTAATCCCAGTACTTTGGGAGGCCAAAGTGGGCAGATCACGAGGTCAGGAGTTCGAGACCATCCTGGCTAACACGGTGAAATCCTGTCTCTACTTAAAAAAAAAAAAAAAAAAAAATACGAAACATTAGCCAGGCGTGGTGGCAGGAGCCTGTAGTCCCAGCTACTCAGGAGGCTGAGGCAGGAGAATGGTGTGAACCTGGGAAGCAGAGCTTGCAGTGAGCTGAGATCGCACCACTGCACTCCAGCCTGGGTGACACAGTGAGACTCCGTCTCAAAAAAAAGAAAAAGAAAAAAAAAGAAAAAACAACCAACCAAACAAAAAGTCATTAGATAAATATTCTGTGATGAGATCAAACTCATTTAGGATGGACCCTAAATCTAATGGGAGTGTCCTTACAAGAGACAGGAAAGGGTGACCAGAGACACAGGGAGGAAAGACCTATGAATGAGAGAAACGAGAAACTGAGGTTATATTGCCACAAACCAAAGAATATCAGTATCAACCAGAACCTGAAAGAGATGAAGATGGATTTTCTCCTAGAGCCTTTGGAGTGAGCATGTCCCTACCGACACCTTGATTTCAGACTTTTGGGCTTCTGAATGTGACAAAATAAGTTTCTGCTGTTTTAAACCATCAAAGTTGGGGAAATTTGTTGTAGCTGCTCTAAGAAACTAATACAATTCCCATTCCTCTTACTTCCCTATTCCCATACCGAAGTTTCCTGGAATATCCTACAAAATAACTACTTGTAATCAAATCATTGAGTCAGGGTCCGGTTCTGGGGTCCCCCAAATTAAGACACTGACCCAACTCTTGACAGTACTGATTTTCTGAATTCCAATCTGACTTCCTTGAATTTATGGGAAATTAGGTACATAATGATAGATGCACCTTTTGCACATCTGTGCTCAATTTTGGCATCTCTGTGTTGGCTAGATGATCTACAGAGTTGTCATCTACAGGGGAATATTCAAGCATTTTTAACAGTTCTTTCTATGCTTTTCCTCATATTTCTAAGAGCCAGGAAAAATGACATTGATGGCAGTGATGCTGCAGGTTTTGGCTATAGCACCATCTGCCTGAACCAAGTTTGCTGTTCTCAGAGTTTTAGAATAACAATTATTGTTGACTTCACATAGATCCAGGCCGTAATGGGTGGGCACACAAGAGAAATTTCTTTTTAGTCTGTGCTGTGAAACATCCTCTCCTAAATAAGGAGTAATTTTATTTTTAACATGCCTTCATGTTATAAGTAATGATATAATATTTTGGAGTATTCAAATGCTTGGGATACATATTTTTGATGGTGATTTATTTTCTACCTTTTGGGTTGTTTATATGCATCAAAGTCAGCATTCAGGATTCTGGATTCGCACAGTCTTTTTGTTTCCTTTAAAATCATCAGCCGTCTAAATCTGCCACTGAAGTTTTCCATTGTGTGTGGAGTAATGCCCCTTTCATGTTCTTGAATTTGGAATATTTTATTCTTTAATCTTAAATTAGGTGCATTATCAGTTTTAGGAAAAAGCTAAAGTTCTCTGAAACGTATATGAATGTTTTCAGAACTTTAGCTTACATCATCTCTCTATTATCTATGTACCTATCTATTTACACACCAATCTATAGAACCACACCTTACACACACACT
This sequence comes from Rhinopithecus roxellana, assembly GCF_007565055.1. NCBI lineage: Eukaryota > Metazoa > Chordata > Mammalia > Primates > Cercopithecidae > Rhinopithecus > Rhinopithecus roxellana. The sequence continues at coordinate 4,427,479 of NC_044549.1, forward strand.
TACACATGCAAAAACACCCACATATGAGATTTTAACCAGTTTTAATAGAAAAGACTTTGGTCTATGTGTCAAATGCAGGGTGTTTTAAAGTTTGTGAGATAATAGTAAGAAAAGTCTCAAGACACATTTATGGTAAGCTTATTTTGAAGATATTAAATTCAGGCAAATCATATAGCACATATAAAACAATTAAGTCTCCATATGCCTATCTGACACAATTTATCAAATATGAGATAGTGTACTATATGGCAAATTTTCTAGATAACTAAGTTTATCTATATTATCTAGATAACCAAGTTTAGTCTTATCTTTTCTAATTATTCTTTGTTTTAATAAAAACTAAAAATTACAAGAATAAATGCTTATAGCATAGACTGATAGCTGAACATCTCAAATAGAGATGCACTGTTCTTGTATATTTTATACACAGAAAGCTAAATGGAAATTTGAGCCACTATTAAAATGTTAGATAATTTATTTCTCCTTATAGCCCTGCAAAATATTTGAAAGATTTATGTGATAATATTTTGATATAATTGTTGGTCCTTAGAATTAAACTATGCCTTAATTTGTTGTATTAGATTAATACTCTCCATAAGAATCTCTAGTTGAAAGTTCAACTAGGGTTACTGACAGGAGTTGAGTAAGAGTATAAGTTATCCAGTTTTTTGTTTCGTTTTTTGTTTGTTAGTTAGTTAGTTTGTTTGTTGTGAGACAGAGTTTCACTCTGTCACCCAGGCTGGAGTGCATTGGCGCACCATATCAGCTCACTGCAACATCCGCCTCTCGACTTCAAGTGATTCTCCTGCCTCAGTCTCCTGAGTAGCTGGGATTACAGACGCGCCCCACCACGACCAGCTAATTTTTGCAATTTTAGTAGAGAGGGGTTTCACCATGTTGGCCAGACTGGTCTCGAAATTCTGAACTCGTGATCCGCCTGCGTCGGCCTCTCAAAGTGCTGAGATTATAGGCGTGAGCCACCGCGCCAGGCTCAAGTTTGTTTTTAAGTCGGTCACACACAGTTGTATTAGTCTAAATCTGCAGTCCATAACACGCAAACATTTTCTGCTTTCATTTTCCTTAATTAATAAAATTTTATCTTCCTATTTACTTATTAATAGGCTAAAGCCTTCCCCAATATCAACCTCAAAGGTACATTTTTAAAAATTTACATACATAATATTGAGTTGCGAGCTTCATGTGCTTCTTCCTTGTTGTTCTTCACTGAACTGTTTCTGAGTTCTGCTCATGATAATAAATGTAAATTCAATTCATTATTTCAGACTGCTTTACTTGGTTCTAACATTTGCTTATACCACATTTTACTCATCTATTTTTCAATTGAAAGGCATTTAAGCTGTCTCAAATTCTTGCTATTTCAATCAATGCTAAAATGAATATCTTTGTAAATGTCTTTTTGTAGATTTGCCAATGATTCTTCTAGGCACTACCAGAAGTGGAATTGTTGGATAATTTAAAACATTTCCTAAATGTGGTCTAGAATGACCATAAAAATTTACATTTCTACAAGCAATGCATGAGGCCTAGTTTTTCCACAATCTCAACAAAAATTTATGTTATTAAATGTAGTTTATTGACTTTCTGGTGGATATAAAATCAGATCTTATTACTATGTTTATATGTATTCCTTGAGTTTATCTTAAAGATTTTGTTCAGATGAATGGTAATTGGTATCTTTATAATGTTAAGTCATTATATTTGTATATGTCACTATATTTGTATTTTATATCCTTACATATTTTCATAAACATTTTATTCAGTTTTAGGTTACTGTTTAGTTTATACTTTTTGTAGCTGTGGAAAATACTATTTTATTTTCTTGTAAACACAAATAGAAAATATTTGCACTAATTTTCCCCTTCATTATATCCCTGACTATCTAGGTGAACTCAGTATTTCTAACAAATTATGGCTTGTGTTACATTTTCTATGTAAAATTATCATAGCATTCATTATTTTATATCATTGCCTTGGCAAGATCTTCAACACCTTGTAGCAAATTAGTAATCAGCTGGTACACTCCATGAAACTGCTCTGCATTCTGATTGGTTGGCATTTATTTTGGACATGTTTTTAAACATTTTGAATGTTACCCCTGGAGAGATTAATCTTTATTTTGTTTTCAACTCTAAGTAGAATTCTTTTAAGCTTTTTCCCTTATGTAGAATTACACAATTTGTAAGTTTTTGTAGATAACCTTTATCAGATTGAGAAAGTATGGCTTATTCTTTCCCTAAGATTTTCAAAATAAATAGTTGTTGAACATAATCAAATGCTTTGTACTAATGCAGAGATGCCCTCTCTCACCACTCCTATTCAACATAGTGTTGGAAGTTCTAGTCAGGGCAATCAGGCAGGAGAAATAAATACAGGGTATTCAATTAGGAAAAGAGGAAGTCAAATTGTCCCTGTTTGCAGATGACATGATTGTATATTTAGAAAACCCCATCGTCTCAGCCCAAAATCTCCTTAAGCTGATAAGCAATTTCAGCAAAGTCTCAGGATACAAAATCAATGTGCAACAATCACAAGCATTCTTATACACCAATAACAGACAGAGAGCCAAATCATGAGTGAATTCCTATTCAAAATTGCTTCAAAGAGAATAAAATACCTAGGAATCCAACTTTCTGTGTGTGTGTGTGTGTGTGTGTGTGTGTGTGTGTGTGTGTGTGTGGCACCTTATAGGGGTATATTTTCTGATGACAAACTACCCGTTTGTTCCTGGGACAAATGGTTCTTAGTTATGATTTATTATTTTAGTGCAATACTGGAATCATTTAGTTAATAATCTAATTAGAAACTTGGCTCAGCTTCCCAGGTACATTGACATGTTTTATTATTATTATTATTATATTTTAAGTTCTGGAATACATGTGCAGAACCTGCAGGTTTGTTACATAGGTATACATGAGCCATGGTAGTTTTCTGCACCCATCAACCCATCACCTACATTAGTTACTTCTCATAATGCTATCCCTCCCCTAGTCCCCCACCCCCTAACAGGCCCTGGTGTGTGATATTCCCCTCCCTGTGTCTATGTGTTCTCATTGTTTGACTCCCACTTATGAGTGAGAACATGCAGTGTTTGGTTTTCTGTTCCTGTGTTAGTTTGTTGAGAATGATGGTTTCCAGCTTCATCCATATCCTTGCAAAGGATATAAACTCATCCTTTTTTAATGGCTGCATAGTATTCCATGGTGTATATGTGCCACATTTTCTTTATCCAGTCTATCATTGATGGGCATTTGGGTTGGTTTCAAGTCTTTGCTATTGTGAATAGTGTTGCAGTAAAATTATGAATAGTGTTGCAGTAAACACTGTGCATGTGTCTTTATAGTAGAGCGATTTATAATCCTTTGGCTATATACCCAGTAATGGGATTGTTGGGTCAAATGATATTTCTGGTTCTACATCCTTGAGGAATCACCACACTGTCTTCCACAATGGTTGAACTAATTTACACTCCCACCAACAGTGTAAAAATGTCCTATTTCTCCACATCCTCTTCAGCATCTGTTGTTTCCTGACATTTTAATGATCGCCATTCTAATTGACATGAGATGGTATCTCATTGTGGTTTTGATTCGCATTTCTCTAACAACAGTGATGATGAGCTTTTTTTGTTCATATGTTTGTTGGTGCATGAATGTCTTCTTTTGAGAAATGTCTGTTTATATCCTCTGCCCACTTATTTATGGGTTTGTTTGTTTTTTCTTTTAAATGTGTTTAAGTTCTTTGTAGATACTGGATATTAGCCGTTTGTCAGATGGGTAGATTGCAAAAACTTTCTCCCACTCTGTAGGTTGCCTGTTCACTCTGATCGTAGTTTATTTTGCTGTGCAGAAGCTCTTTAATTTAATTAGATCCCATTTGTCAATTTTGATTTTTGTTGTCATTGCTTTTGGTGTTTTATTCAAGGCTATAGTAACCAAAACAGCATTGTACTGTAACCAAACAGATATATAGACCAATGGAACAGAACAGAAGCCTCAGAAATAATGCCACACATCTATAACCATCTGATCTTTGACAAATCTGACAAAAAGAAGCAATGGGGAAAGGATTCCCTATTTAATAAATGGTATTAGAAAAACTGGCTAGCCATATGCAGAAAACTGAAACTGGACCCCTTCCTTACACCTTATGCAAAAATTAGCTCAAGATGGATTAAAGATTTAAACATAAAATCTAAAGCCATAAAATCCCTAGAAGAAAACCTAGGCAATACCATTCAGGGCATAGGCATAGGCAAAGACTTCATGATTAACCTGTATTTTTTATCTGGCCACTGTCTTTATCAGTTTTTGATCCAGATTATACTAGTCTCATAAAATCAATGACTACTACAACTTATAGAAAGAATTATTATATACTTTGGGTGCTTATCATGTTAGGAATCTTCTATGCACTTCCTCTGTACAAACCGTGAAATTATGGCATAACCCAATACATCTTAAAGTGAGATCAGAGACTTTCTTTTATTTGAAATATTTTAACCAATTATCTAGTACTTTATCACAATTACTACCATTGTCATTTAATACAGATGACTTGTAATATCAACTAACATTTATTGCATACTTTAAATCTTCAAAGTCTCACACATTTATTAATTTATAAATTCTCCTGAGAATACAACAGCAATGATAGGTAGACACTATTAAGAATCTAAATTTACATAAGGAATGTAGTGGATCTGTTGAAGTCGCAAAGCTTATAATAAATGGCACCAGGCCAGGATTTGAACCCACATAGCCCCTAATTATTATGATACATTGTGCATCAAATAATAATGATTTCTAACAACTTATAAGTAAGAGAACATTTCTGTGCTGAGAGAGTTTGATAAAAACCTCACTGTAATAATAATGGTTTGCACTTTTTCAGAAAGTAAAATTATCAGCAGTTTAATTTCTTTAGTGGTAACTTGTCTCATCAAATATTGCTACAATATTGCCTAGCAGGTCAAAGCACAGGCTTTCATCAAAATAGCAAAGTCGATTAACAACAGAAGCTATCCAAAGAGAAATTTTTAGACAGTATTTTTTATATAAATTGCAGCAAAATAAAACATAAATTGTAAATCAAAACTACAAGAAATAATATAGTCTGTATATCATTATTTATATCTAATGTTATTAAAATGTTTAGTATTTGATTACAGATTGAAGAAAAATCACTTAAAATAATGCTCTCAGTCCTTCAGTAGCAGTATCATTGAGTTGCTAAAATAGTTTAGATGATTATTTTTATTGTCTTATTACAAAAGACTTTTTTCCCCTCTAACAGCCAAACTTGTTCTATTTATAATTCAGTCTTATAATTTATGTAAATAGAAACTAAAAATGTATAATTTTCAACTAAAAGGTAGTATTTAAATCCCAGGTTCAAGATTTACCTAAATAAGGACAAGTCTCTTTCTTTTGAAGACTGTTACTCTGCAAGTTTGATATACTGATTTATTAAACAATGCCGAAGTAGTGCATAGGGGGTTATGACAGTGAAAAACTATCTGAAGTGTTTCCATCTATCTTATCAATTTCATTAACCATTATTTCCTGCTGAGTTGTAGGACACTTGTTGTCAGGTGGTATGTTTATTGACAACACTTTGGCATTGTGCTTTTTTCTACTATAACTGAAACATCTATACTTACTAGAGAGATGAGAAGAAGGTGGCAAGAATTAAGCACAGCTTTGTAAGAAATGTAAAGTGACAAGTGTTTCCTTAACTTGAGGTGGCTGTAGGCCCAAAACAAATGAACAGGAGGTTGATTTCTATGCTACTCACATACCTTTCAGTAGTAATTAATGATTAAAATTTATGATCTGTATAGTTTTAATTAAAATGGTATTAAGCCTTCTAATATCAGAAACACAAATTAACTCTAAATGCTAATGTAAAGAAATACATTACATCTCACATGTGAAATCCCAGGAGTGTGTAATTTTTTTTTCCTGTCAGATCAGTATCAAATTATCTACTACATATTTTTATATTTTAAGGGTATGTTTGAAAGATATTTAGAAAAAATACAATTGTGTCAACTGAAAAAACGATGTGTAATCCCCATGTTATGGAAATTTAATAAATGTTTAATGAATAAATACATGATTTATTAATATTTATATTCTACAAATATTTGAAAACGTATTTATCTTTTCAGCAAACAAGTGTACAAATCAATGAACATATGAAGTAGGCTGAATAATGGCTTTCAAAGATATACACCTCCTAATCGCTGGAACCTGGGACTGTTACCTCATACGGCAAACGGGACTTTGTGGATGTGATTATTTTAAGGATCTTGAAAAGGAGATTATCCTGAATTTTCCAGGGGAACCCCCATGCTGTCACAGGGTCCTTATAAGAAGGAGGCATTGTTTTAAATGGTAAAGATCAGTAGCATTTTTACATTTTGCACATTGTATGATTTAAAGCTACAAAAATTTCAGTGGTATAATCCGTGTAGCAATGGAAGTGGTTATAAACTCATAAATTGTATTGCAGCCTTAGGATACAGAAAAAGACCTTGAGCAAAATAAAATAAAATATTTTTATAAAAGCAACTAAGAATTTCAGAAAAGCTGGTAAAACCTAATGTTTACTATTTTGCCATAATAAAATTATTACTTTATTTTTAAAAGTAAAATATTACATAACCCTATTTTGTGAATAGTAAGTGAAAAGTTTTAACTTTAATGTAGTTATTTTGTTTTAAAAATACTAACATAATTGATATTTTGGCTAACTCATAATGATATCTTAACATTTTTGTATGGATAAATAAATAAATTATTAAGAAAACAAAGTCTATGTTGACTACACGTAAATATAGGGTTTGGTTGTATCCATGCCCAGTAATTAATTCCCAGGAAAAAGTTAATTTTGTGGTAACTGCTACTGATTTTATAATTATGAAAATACATTGAGCAGTCTTTTATTTATTTAGCAAACATTGTCATAGGTAAATCTGTTATTTTTTAAAAATTATTTATTTATTTTGAATGATACATAATAGATTTACTTTTTTGGGGTAATACATGTAATAATTTGATACATTCATATACTTTGTAAAGATCAAATCAGGGTAACTGGGACCTTCCTTCTGTATTAAAAATATTTTTCGCCTCTGCTATAGCCATGCCATGTGTTTATGAAATGGATCTGTGAAGACCTAAACTGTTTTTTGCCATTTCAATAATAATGCATATAGTTGTGTGATTATTCCATAATGATGTCTAAGGCACAAAGAACAACCGTTCCCGGAATTATTGATTCGCTGGCTAAACGTTTAATAAAGCAATTTATTGCTGCAAAAATATAGAAGGAAGCAGTGATCAGAGGGATAGAAGTTGATGTTATAAGGAAGCAGACAGAGGTTTGAAGATGCTAAGCTGCTAACCTTGAAGACGGAGGAAACTTTCCACCCCCACTCTTGTGGACCAAGAAATGCAGCGAATGCAGTTCTAGAAGCTGAAAAAGACAAAGAAACTGATTCTCTCCAAGAGCCTCTTGTGCTAGCACAACCCTTCCAACAATTAGTTTTGGTCCATTAGAACCCATTTCAGATTTCAGACCACCAGGACTATAAGATAATTTTGTTGTTGTTGTTCTAAGCCGTGAAATTTGTGATAATAGGTATCAGTGGCAACTAGAAAGCTAATATACCACCTTACAAACAATGGAAGATATATCCACAATTGCAATTTTATCATAGCAAGTTTAGATCAGTTTGCAAACACTTTTTCTACTTACTTATCTTCTATTCACTTCTCAGTTCTTAATAATATATTTGTTCCTTCTCCTCAGTCCTGTTTTACTCGTTTCACAAATGGTTTGGCAGGTTCTGTGACGAAGGTTTAAGATATAATAAATTTACTAAGCTATGATCTCTGTTTCACAAGACTAACAAAGAGTTACAGGAAAAATGAAACAAAACCATGAAGTTAAGAACCACTCTCTAGAGTTACTTGGTCCAATGCAGTCGTCACTAGCCAGATGTGGCTACTGAACATTTGAAATGTGGCTAGCTTGGTTCAAGATGTGCTATAAGTACAAAATAAGTACACATGTGATTTCAAGGGCTTAAGTAAAAAAAAAAAAAAAAAAAAAAGTAATACATTTCAGTAACTTTTATATTGATTACACATTACAATAATATTTTGGAAATAATTGCTAAATAAAATATATTATTAAATTGTCTTTTCTTGTTTCTTTTAATTTTTAATGGGGCTATGGATACTTAAAATTATATATGTGGCTTACTTATTTCTACTGAAGAGTGCTGATCTTGATTACACTCTTTGAGAGTGTAGGGGTCTGTTATGTGTTGAACTGTGTCCCCTCAAAATTTATATGTTGAAGTACTAATCTCCAGTAGAACAGAATGTGACCGTATTTGGAAATTGAGTTTTGCAGATGTAGTTAATTAAGATGAGGTCACTTGGGTGTGCACTACACTACTAAATGGAAATTTAGCTGAGTGCGATGGCTAGTATCTATAATCTCAGCACTTTAGGAGGCCAAGGTGGGAGGATTGCTTGAGCCCAGCAATTTGAGAACAGCCTAGCCAACATATGGAGACCTCACCTCTATTAAAATTTTTTTTAAAAGCCTGGTGTGGTGGTGGGTAGTGGTGGGTACGCTCAGTTCCAACTTCTCAGGAGGCTGAGGTGAGATCTCTTGAACCTGGGAAGTCAATTCTGCAGTGAGTCATGATCATGCCACTGCATTTTTTGTCTCAAAATAATAATAATAATAATTAATTAAAAATTAAAAGGGAAATGTGGACATAGAGATAGTCACAGTGGATATACCATGCAATGCAATGTAAAGATGATGGCAGAAACAGGCTCAATGCATCTATAAGTCAAGCAAAGATTGCCAGAAAACCATAAGAAGCTGAAGGAGAGGCATGAAACTTCCTCACAATACTTCAATTTAATGCATCCTGCTAATACTTTGATTTCAGACATTTACCTCCATATCTGAAACAATAAATTTCTCTTGATGCTGCTGATTATAATGTTGTTGATTATGTGGTACCTAGCAATGTCATTTCTAGCAGAGTAATACAGGGATCTTTTTCAGAACAATGTGTTTAGTTGTGCAAATAAAATGCATATTGCTATAAAGAAAACAAATAATAAAGAAATACTTGAATTAAAAATATATTATGAAGTCACATGTATTCTTTTTCACACTGCTATAAAGAACTACCCTGAGACCGGGTAATTTATAAAGGAAAGAGGTTTCATTGATTTACAGTTCCACACTGCGGAGGAAGCCTCAGGAAACTTTCAATCATGGCAGAAGATGAAGGGGAAGCAAAGCACCCTCTTCACAAGGCTTCCTCCTTCAGCAGGAAGGAGAAGTGCAGAGAGGAGGAAGAAGATTCCCTTATAAAACCATTGTATCTCCTGAGAACTCACTCATTATCATGAGAACTGCATAAGGGAAACTGCTCCCAGGATCCAGTCACCTTCCTCCCTTGACACATGGGGATTACAGGTCTCTTCCTCAACACGTGGGGGTTACAATTCAAAATGAGATTTGTGTGGGAACATAGAGCCAAGCCATATCATAATATGTGTGCTTCTTTATTAACACATTTTATAAAAAGACCTTCTATGAATTCTAGTGTCTTCCTCTGTCATTACCTTTCCTATAACATTGGATTCCACATATGACTCACTCATTCCTAGAAGTGTTTTTTTCTTTAGCTTTGCCAGTCATAGTCTATTCTGGTTCTCTGTTTCCTTGTCTTCCACCCGGCCTTCAAATATGGGAAATTTTAAGGGTTCTATCTTCACACCTTTTCTTTTCTCCCTCTTAGACCCTATTTCATGAACTACGTTCTGATGACTCTTCCATCCCGACTTACCTTCTGAAATCCAGAAAATATTCTTAACCGGACATTTCCACTTGTATTTCTAACCAGAATCTCAAGTTCAACTTTACTTCTATTTTAAAGTAGTCAGTTAGGCAAAGATTTATCAGTTGTTAAGGGCAGAATTCATTTAATTATACTGCTGTCTTTATTTCACTTGCCACATTCAATCGGTGCTATCAGTTTTATATCATAACTTTAAAAGTTTTAATAAATATTATTTTCTCCTGTCATCGCTGTAGCATAAACACTTTTCGTTGTTTGTTTCATACTTGGATTATTGGGAACACCTACCTCCTGGATCCCCAAACACCAAATTTAGAGGCTCTGGAGAGTCATTTAGAAATGCAAATGTGATAAAGTCACTATCTTGCTTCCAAAAATTTACCATTTTCTCCATATTCCAAACCCACTGTCATTGTTTTCTGCCTAGTGCCTAGACTTCATTAAGTAATCCACAAAACACAAGACAGTTGAACATCTAACAACCCTGACTCCCTGAAACATGTAGTTTTGGAAAAGACAGGTTAAAAGGCTGGGAGATGGGGAATCTTTGAATCCTGGGATGTCACAGGGGCACCTATAGTGTGGAATAACTGGCGGTAAAAATAATCTGTTATTTGTAAAAGGTGTGTGCAAACTCCAGGCAGTTGCTTTACTGGATACATAAGAAAATGGCAAATGGGAAGAAAGAAAGAAAAAAAAAAGAGAGAGAAAGAAAGAGAGGGTGAAATATTCATATCCTTGGCTATTGGTATCTGTAGTAGTAGCTAAAATGAAAGTAAGACGGAGTGATGAGGCAGATAGTGGCCTGGGCCAGGTTGCATTCCAGCCAGCCTGTGCTACAGCCCCTAGTCTCAGACCCTCTTCCAAAGGGAGATGTTATGCTGAAATAACACATTGCAATAGCTAGAATATTTCAAAAGAGAATGAGATAAACAACGAGGAAAGATGAAAGGAAGGAAAAGGGGAGCGACTCCTCCCAGGAGGGGTGAAATAATTAAATGGTTATTAAGAAGTAAGATGCATAAAGCAGACATTGATAAGGGTTAAACATATTTAATGCAACACTTTTGGGAGTTGGGTGGGCTGATTAGATCTCATGTTAGTCCACAGTGTTAAAGAGCCAAAACAAATACGCTTTATTCAACCTAGTATTGGTGAAATTTTAAAAAACTGGAAGGCAAAGATGATGAAAAACCTGTCCTCAACAACAGATTTGTGCAATGGTCCCACAATCTATAAAGATTGATTAAAGTCAGTGTCCTTCACCTCAATGCCCGGTTGGGTACTCAAGGCCATCTGCACTTGAGGGAGTACAATGGTCAGTCAGTATATGGAAAAAAGATGTTACTAGGACTCCCTCTCAAGGGAACTCCATGCACTGTGGTTCCCAAACTTGATAAATTCCTACTGGGGACTAAAGTTAGGTTGGGAGGACCTAAGAAGCATGCAAGGGTTGATAGGATTAAGGTGAAAATTGGATGAAAAGTTGATATATTTAAGCAGATTTTATGCAAAATGCTTATGTCTTTTTATCTGGATGTATTATGGAAATGGATATTACATACGACTGGGGAATACTTTACCTAGTACTATGAAACAGAAGGCATGTAACAGACTTAATTGGATATGCTAAATGGAAACCAATAAGATGGCCACCCAAATTAACAACTTGTGTGGACAAGTTGTTAATTTAAGAATACCTGTTGGGCAAAATAGGTTAGAATGTCAGCATCTGGTTGTTTTATTTGGACTTGGTGGGACACATATTTTATAGGTGAAAATAGTTGCTAAATCTTGTAGATAAAACCACTTGAAAAGAGTCTCAGAGTTCTATGGCAAATGCCTGGGGGCACAACCCAGCATTAACTGCTGGGATTTTAGATTCCAGTATTTCCATTAGAGTGGCAAGTATTAGCTTGCTATCAGACGTTAATTGAAACTGCCCCATGCACATGATGTAAAATAATCTTGAAACCTGAAATAAACATATTATCTGGGGTGACGTCAATAAAGCAGTCCAATGGGAAGGATAGTAAGTAATTGGAACTGTTTCATGATAAGATGGAAATGGTTTGTATAGAAATGTAATCCCAAAGGAATGCCAAAAAAAAAAAAATATTCAATGTATTCACAAGTTATCTATTTTACTTTAGGACTGAAGTTCTAACCACCTGGGGATCTGCCTGATCGGATTGCCATTCACATAGCTCTTCTGTGACCACAAATGGATGGCTTGGTTTACGGATGGCAGTTCCAAGTGAAAGAGCAGCATCTTGTTTGGAAGGCTAACTACTCTGATCAAAGAAAGTAAAAGTAGACTAGCTTGGTGGGCTAAAAACTGCCTGCTGCTTGGCCCTATGGTTGAGTTTTTATTGACTCATGGCCAATGAGCAGCCCATGGCATGGTCATATGCTCAAGCAGAAAGGCAATGTAAAACTGTCCTACTAAAGGGATGAGATCATATGGGGAATGGTCCTGGGGAAATAACTTTTGGAATTTGAGGAGTGAATTGAAGTAGGATATGATGATTTTCATTGAAGGAAGCCTATTCTGGAATGAAAAATTGATAGAAGCCAGTGAGTAAACACCCTGATGTGTTTGCTTCAGGTGGCAATCGGGGCTTTTGAAACACATGAACCTTAGGGATCTGCATCAGTGCAGGTATGGACTATGTCTAGACATATTCCTCTTGTACGCTGTTAATCATGTCAATAGATTCTTCCTCATGGTGGTTTATCTCATGATGTGATGATTAATAGTGATTTGTGTTTTTTGTTTTGCTTTTATTTTTCATAATAGTTTCATATTGGGTTGTATGATTGCTTCAAGAAAAGAGTTTTTCATTTGTCTTTTTTGAAGCTCTGAGAATTCAAAGTTTCAAATTATTTTTTATGCTAATCACTCACATTGACAATCCTTTCACCAGACAAGTCGTGTAAATTTGGATTCTCCACATATGTGTGACAGATTTTTTTTGTCATGAAATCTTATAAAAATTTCTATCATCTCTCTTTTCGGTTGCATTGTGTCTCCCCAGCTCATCTTCCAAAGTGATATGCTGATGATCTAAACCCTGGTACCTGTGAATGTGAACCTAGTTAGAAGGTCTTTGGAAATGTAACAAAGTTAATATGAATTCAGACTGGATTATGAACAGCCCTCAGTGATTGGTCTTCCTACAAGAAAAGAGATTTGGATGCACACAGATATATGTAAGGAAGAAAATCATGTGAGGAAGGATGCAGATATTAAAGTGATAAAGCAGCAAAGCAAGGAAAGCCAAAGTGTTCTGCAGGAAGCAATTTCTAACTAAACTCTCTCTACTTCTTTTATTTTCAATGCAAAATGTCTTGGTTTGAAGCACAAGAAGTCTATATTGGTTCAGTACATGGTGGTGTTAAAAGCAGAAAGCTCTCATCTTAAAACCCTCCCCTACAAATAAACTATGCTCCCTTTATAGAAAAGTGTTCTTTACTAACATGTCATAAACTATTTTTCTGTAATACCTTTACTCTCCTGTCCTTTTCATTGAGATTCTTTTTTTCCATTCTTATTCCAACTTCTCTATTTTCATTTACTTATTTTTGAGATGGAGTCTAGCTCTGTTGTCCAGGCTGCAGTGCAGTGGCACAATCTGGGCTCATTGCAACCTCTGCGTCCTGGGTTCAAGCAATTCTCCTGCCTCAGTCTCTCCAGTAGCTGGGACTACAGGCACGTGCCAACATGCCCGGCTAATTTTTTGTATTTTTCGTAGAGACGGGTTTTCACCGTGTTAGCCAGGATGGTCTTGATCTCCTGACTTCGTGATCCACCCGCCAAAGTGCTAGGATTATAGGCGTGAGCCACCACGCCTGGGCCCAACTCCTCTATTCTTGAGCTAAGCCTCCTTTGAAACCCTCAGGATGAATTGCGCATTTTGTTTGTATTTCTGCACATATCAGGAAAAAAAATCATTAAAATATTAACTTATTCAAAACTCAAATTATATTTTCTTATTTTATAGCCCAGGGCTTTGCACAAAATACAATCTTTTTTTTAATGAGAAAACAGAGGACAATATTTTTGATATGTCATCTTTAACATTAATAGAAATTAAAAATTACTAAAAATAATTATATGACCTTTCAAAGATCTTTGTTCTAAAATAACATAATTAAAATGGTTTGCAACATTTTAATATAGAGAAAGGATTGTCCTACCTATTTTTTAAATGGAATATGTTCAGAGATGCCAGCATTATGTCATTATTTGAACCTAATGCTACACTTGAAAAATATATAAATCCATACTTACCATGCTCCCTGTAACAACCAACCTAGCAAGGTAAATCAGATGGCCTCAATGGAAGCATTTTCTATATTATTTTTCTTTGAATCCTCAGTATCATGGCACACAAAAAAGAGCTCAGAATATGTTGTATGAGCTAATGAGTCAGTGGATGCAGAGAAACGATTTATAAAAAATGATTTTTACAGTCAAAAACCACCAACGAAATACAACCTTGATACATCTTATGTTAAAGTAAGTATTTTTGAAATATGAGAAATGTATTGATTTCTGAATTATGTGCCAGGTTGCATTTTAGATGGCATTACAAGGCTGTTTTCCAATAGTATCTAGTACTCAATAGCCCTTCAATGAACTCATAATTATTTTGTATATGCTTACAGTTGCATTCATCTCTCTGCCATTCTTTCAAAGTTGGCTGTGTTCAGGAGAAAATCAAGCTGAACTCACTCAGTAAACAAAGAAAACTCTTTCCAGACCATGTGATAAGGAGAGTTTTTATTTGGCAGAGCCAAGGTCTTGTCTGATGAATTAAATTATACAGTCCATGACAACAAAAAATATATCTTATGCCAACTTTATTCAACACATGGATCATGGATTTGGCCTTTTGGCTGAATTATATCTTTAACAGTTGCTTTTGGGTTTGCTTCCACAGAGAAAATATTAACGTTTTTTCAAACCTCAGAATGACACCACCTGTTCATTTATTCATGGGATGGACATTTGCTGAACATGTACTACGTGGAAATAATGCCATTAGGAAGTTCCTATTCTATAGGAAAGAATTTTAAGAAAATTATAGTCTCCGTGTAACAAGTCTGCAACATATGTAAAATGCTACAGTTGTGCAGCAGATGAGGAAATTTTTTTAAATTGTCATGGGGCCATGAATAACCCAGTTGCTTTACTGAGATGACCCTTCAGGGCCATGTCTTCAAGTTGTACTGAGTAGATTTCAAGGACAAGGAGTATTAGACAGGTGTCTTTCCCCACTCTTAGTGGTCTATCTTGCTAAACCTATGTGCATCAGCAACCCTCTAGACATAACAACCATGGCAGATTCCACCAACTAATCAGAATTGGCCAGGCCTCAAGATAGTCTTTCTGTCACTTTTGTTGATAGAGATTATATTCTGATGAAACTTGTTAGAACTTACTGTAAGAGTAACCAAGAATATTCAGCACAGCGACATTGAGAAGCCAATCCAGTGAGAAAGACACATTTACTTGTCAATGTGACTTACATTCAACCATATCAACATACCTTGAAAATAAATTATATGTATATGTGTGTGTATGTGTGTGTGTGTATCCAGTTGATCCTTTGTATCTGTGAGTTCCACATCTGTCGGTTTGAGCCACTATGAATAAAAAATATTCAAAAACTAATAACGAACCAAAAGTGAAAATACAGCAATAAAATTTACGCAAATAAAACCAATACAGTATAAGAACTATTTACATAGCATTTACATTGTATTGGGCATTATGAGTAATCTAGAGATGATTTAAAGAATATAGGAGAATGTATGTGGATTATATATACCCTTACCATGCATTTTATATGAGGGACCTGAGCATCCACAAATTTTGGTGTCAAGTTTCCTTTGGAGGTGGGGGATGGGGCTTAAGCTGTTTTAGGATTTCTTAATTCTTTGTATTATAAACATATATTTGGTAGACATTTTAATAAAAGGAAAATCCATTTTAATTTTCTAATTACTTTGAATTATTTGATATAATATGGTTACAATAAATATTTGCTAAGGGTCCATGGGACATGCATATAAAATTAATATCAACTTCTAAAGCAGGCAACACTTTTTTAAAATCTTTAATCTTTTTAACCTTTTATAGAAATATAAAGAATTTGTATTGTTATATAACTGGAAAAGAAAACATACATATACTCATGCCAAAGCCAAAATTAGCATAAAAAGTAGAAATCATACACAACCTTTTATAAATACAGTGGATTTTGCACTTAAAAGTGTTCATTGATATGAAATTGTCTATCTAGCTCTCTAAATATGATTATTATACTTGTCTTAAGAAAACAACAGAACCACTCTCAAATAGCTTCTTTGGGACCTGTTACGTGTCTTTTGTGTTGACTTGCACTTTTTAAATCTGTAGCAATTGTTTTTCTCATAGTGAGTAACATTTTATTGGCACTGCTGTTAATATCATGTCTAATCAGCCATTAGTGGTTTAACTCACCACGGGAACTATGAAACTGTTGTTCATAAGATAAATATTAATATCATTTATTTTCTATGGCATTTTAACGCTAGAAACATTGCTGCTAACATAATTACAAGATGGTCTGGAGCTGTTAATTCCACAAAGTTCATTTGTGATTTCACTGGAATTCTGAGGATTATGATAGTCATGCAAAATAATGAGTGCCTCATTTTACTCACCAGAATTAAAAAGATGTTCACATGGTAGTTTTTTGTTTTTAAAGAGACTCAGTTATCTTTTATTCTTTTGTACATAATGACAGTGAAATTTGTTTTTAGATAAGATGCTTTTACACTTTCATTGACATTAACAGAACTAGAAAGAAATCACTGGCATAAAAATTTCTCCAATGTGAAATATGATGACTTACATTATTATATTCATTTTTCAAGATATCTGTTAGTATTTTTTCTGATAAAATGTTATAACAATTTTATCATTACTTTCATATATTTTTGAAAAAGATTTTCTCTACTATAATAACCTGAACACCCTAAAATACTCATATTTTACTCTTAGTAAATCTCTATGTATTTATAACTGTTCAAAATAATATTGAAAGGCTGACATAAATAAATACTTCTCTTGTATAATAAAATCATATTTTGTTTGTAATTTTTTGGGGGAAATTTTTATGTCATTTTTCTTCACTAATGCAATATCTCTTTTTGTTTTACCAAACTGTCATAAACCATTAGCTTAAACTAACAATAAAATTAAATCCCTTTAGTTTTAATGTCCTGCATTTTTTAATTTCAAAAGTTTCACTAAACATTCAATGCTTTTGTAGAGCTTTCTCTAGAAACCAAATTGTTATAACTTTCCAGCCTGAAAATACTTTATTTTGTTTACAGATTATGTGTGCATTCAAAATTACAGATCTTTTTCATGAATGCATTTTATCCTATGTATAACAATCACTGATTTTACTTTTTAAAGAGACCAAGAACTTGTTTTCTGATAGGCATGGCTATTATATATATATTCCCAAATGCAGCTTGAGAGATTGCCTTTTGCTTTTTTTTCTTGCCCCACTTTTTCTTTCTAGCTTTTCCCAGTTCTCATATGTAGATTTATTTTATTATTAGTATTCAATGGCCTGCTATAAACTAACTTCCATTGGAAATGAAAATAGGGGAGTAATTTGCAAGTAAGCTACACTTATTGCCTGAATCTTTTTACCTTAAAACTATTGAGAAAGATTATTTCCTTGACAAAATTTTACTTAGGCTTCTTTGAGCCCTCATTTTGAGTAGGCCTCATCCTTGGGCCATCTTTGGTCTGCTTAGTCCAGTTACAGCAAGAATCCAGCGAAGGCAGTTGAGGAAGAATTTCCACCTTCATAGCTGATAGCCTTCAATACCTGATCGAATTCCTTATATCACCCCTTGATAGCTGATCACCCTGGCTTTCCTTCTGTAAGACTCCTGTTAGATCACATTAGCAAAAGAAGCTCCCGATCCTTATTGTCTCCTCTTAGTAATTTTCCATCCACTGAGCCCTTACTTTGTTCCTTGACTATAAATTCCCACTTTTCCCTATTTTAGTCATAGTTGAGGCCAGTCCTCCCATAGCAATACCCCTATAGCAAATTCATGAATAAAGATTTTCATACCAATTTAATGAGTGTCAGGATTTTTTCCTTTAATACTGTTCAGGCTAATGTATACAGGTTAGTATTTGTATCTAATTTTTAAAAATCATAAAACGTTGAACAAATCTCTTTTCCTTGAGACCTTCAAATAAAGAGCAACAAAAGTTCAACAATATAGAGACTAAAAGCATATTGAGCCATAAACTAAATTAAAATAAAAATGAAAAACTAGGAAAAAAATATAATGATGACCCAAACATCTGACAAAGATCTTAATACCTGAAAGTAGCAAGGGCTTTTAAAACCCAATATAACAGACAAAACAAAAACAAAAACAAAAAAAAAACCCCAACAACAACAAAAAAAACAGGGCCAGGCGTGGTGGCTCATGTCTGTAATCCCAGCACTTTAGGAGGCCGAGGAGAGTGGATCACCTGAGGTTAGGAGTTTGAGACCAGCCTGGTCAACATGGTGAAACCCCGTCTCTACTAAAAATACAAAACACTAACCATGCAGTAGTGGCATGCACCTGTAATTCCCGCTACTCAGGAGGCTGAGGCAGGAGAATCACCTGAGCCTGGGAGGCGGAGGTTGTGGTGAACTAGGTCCCACCACTGCAATACAATCTGGGCGACATAGGAAGACCCTGTCTCAAAACAAACAAACAAATAAATAAATAAACATAAAAAACATAAAAAGTCATTAAGATAAATTTGAATTACCAAGAAAAATGATATGCAAATTGTTTTTAAATCTATGAAAAGATGGTCAAACATAGAGACTTCTAATTGTCTCTTAACAGACATTCTTCTTCTTTATTTAATAAAAATTAACATAAAATAAACCTGCATCATAGTTGTTTCCCTTACAGATGTCTGACCATGTAGCTAGAGGTCTCAAAATGACAGGGAAGTGCAACTGTTAGGTAGACATACAGAAAGTCTCCTTAAGAGAGAAAAGCACTTCTTTCAAAATCCCATTTTTTATTTTTTTATCCCTTTTTAAAATATAATTGATAGGTGAGTCTCCAGCAGTTGTTGGGAAGACGAACCTGAAACTGGAGACCTGATCCTGAATCACAAGCAAATTTGTGGTGCTGCCATTATCAGCCCTGGGTTACCCTAGTCTCATATTCAGCTTTATTTATTTGTTTGTTTGTTTATATACTTATTTATTGAGATGGAGTCTCACCTTGTCACCCAGGCTGGAGTGCCGTGGCATGATCTCAGTTCACTTTAACCTCCGCCTCCCAGGTTCAAGCGATTCTCCTGCCTCAGCCTCCCGAGAAGCTGGAATTACAGGCACCTGCCACCATGCTCAGCTAACTTTTTTAAAATTTCTCGTACAGACATGTTTCACCATGCTGGCCACGCCGATCGCAAACTCCTGATCTCAAGGTGATCCACCCACTTCAGCCTCTCAAAACGCTGGGATTACAGACGGGAGCCACCATGCCCACCCTTCAGTTTTATTTTTTAATGGCAGAGAACTGCAACATTGTGTGGTATCAGCTCCCATTATTTTAATTATTTTATGAGCACAAATCTTATTCTACATATAAAATTAATTCAAATGATTTTTTAGTTTTGGGTCAGCAAACATAAAAAATGGTTGAGACTATTTTTGTCTGGGTGTGGAAAGACAGGCAATCATGCATTATCATCATCATCATCATCATCATCATCATACTTTAAGTTCTGGGATACATGTGCCGAATGTGCAGGTTTGTTACATAGGTATACACATGTCATGGTATTTGCTGCACCCATCAATCCATCATCTACATTAGGTATTTCTCCTAATGCTATCCCTCCCGTAGCCATTCCTTCTGACACCATTCCAAAAATAGAAAAAGAGGGACCCTCCCTAACTCATTTTATGAGACCTGCATCATCCTGATACCAAAACCTGGCAGAGACAAAACGAAAAAAGAAAATTTCAGCCAATATCCCCGATGAACATCAATGCGAAAAATCTCAATAAAATACTGGCAAACCGAATCCACAGCACATCAAAAAGCTTATCCAACAATATCAAGTCAGCTTCATCCCTGGGATGCAAGGCGGGTTCAACATATGCAAATCCATAAACGTAATCCATCACATAAACAGAACCAATGACAAAAACTACATGATTACCTCAATAGATGCAGAAAAGGCCTTCGACAAAATTCAACACCGCTTCATGCTAAAAACTGTCAATAAACTAGGTACTGATAGAGTGTATTTCAAAATAATAAGAGCTATTTCTGACAAACCCACAGAATATTATACTGAATGGGCAAAAGCTGGAAGCATTCCCTTTGAAAACCGACACAAGAAAAGGATGTCCTCTCTCACCACTCCTATTTAACAAAGTATTAGAAATTCTGGCCAGGGCAATGAGGCAAGAGAAAGAAATAAGGGTGTTCAAATAGGAAGAGAGGAAGTCAAACTGTTTCTGTTTGCAAATGACATGATTATATATTTAGAAAACCCCATTGTCTCAGCCCCAAATCTCCTTAAGCTGATAAGCTACTTCAGCAAAGTCTCAGGATACAAAATCAATGTGCAAAATTCACAAGAATTCCTATACACCAATAACAGACAAACAGGGAGCCAAATCATGAGTGTATTCCCATTCACAATTGCTACAAACGTAATAAAATACCTAGGAATACAACTTACAAGGTATGTGAAGGACCTCTTCAAGGAGAACTACAAACCACTGCTCATGGAAATAAGAGAGGGCACAAGCAAATGGAAAAACATTCCATGCTCATGGGTAGGAAGAATCAATATAGTGAAAATGGCCATACTGCCCAAAGTAATTTAGATTCAATGCTATCCCCATCAAGGTATCATTGACTTTCTTCACAGAATTAGAAAAAAACCACTTTAAATTTGGTATGGAACCCAGATAGAGCCCTTGTAGCCAAGAAAATCCTAAGCAAAAAGAACAAAGCTGAAGGCATCACACTACCTGACTTCAAACCATACTACAAGTCTACAGTAAGCCATCATGCATTCTGTAGTAAATGTAAATTGGTGTAGTAAATGTAAATTGGTGTAGTAAATGTAAATTGCTAAAAATTCTTTGAAAAATATTCAGTGTCATCTCTACAAATTAAAAATTATACATTCTTTGTCCTCATTTAACAAAAGAAAATATCACGATTCTGACAAACTAAAGTCACCATTACTGCCAGAACTAAAATTAAAATTCCTATCTCTGGATAGAATGTTTTTATCAAAATAGTATACTGCTTTTAATACTGCTGTTGATCAAAACGCCAGCTTAATGAGTTACACATGAAGTTTCCCTCCTACTTTAATCATTTCTGTATCAGATTTCCAAAAGTTAGTCTCTTTTATAGTACAAAAGGCTGGAAAGTTACATAAAGTAAATCTCCATGTATTAGATTTTCTGATAAATGGAAGTGGGGAATGAGAAAGATTTGATAGTTATTGCAGAATTTGGGGACTCAATCCTAAATGCAATAAAGGATCATTAATGGATGCAAAATGTCCTGCTTCCTTCACATGTCGTAAGAATACGCCAGTGTCAATTACTATTAAATTTGACTTCAGTGCTAAAAGGCAATTTCTTTCCAACTCTATTTAAAATCAGAGTGTCATGACTCCAATTAAGTTATTGTGTATCATTAAAGCATTATTTTCTTGAACACATAATACACTTTTAAAGAAAGTTATTGATACAATCATGAGATTAAGGACTTTTTACCTGATTAATATCCACACATGCCTCAACATCTCGTTTTCTCACCATTTATGCTAATACACACTAATCTCCTTTTAGTCCTCTAGAGATCTACAAGTGTGAATTGGGTGGGGAAAGGAGATTCCTGCCTGTTCAAAATATGTTAATGCCAGAGGGATAGAAAATTATCAGGCTGTTTTGTATGTAAATGTTTAAGTGCATGCAGAAAACTGCCTTGCTAAAATCTGCTTTGAATAAGAAAGATTTTCATTAAAGATGAGAAAACATGGACCATGGTCTCTAGGGATGTACAGAAGAATCTACAATGGTAATCTAAAAAGGTAAAGACTATTAGGCAGATGGTGTCATAGAAGAAAAAAAAAAAACACCCACAAAACAAAACAGGGGCTTGAGCTAGGAAGAAAAAACGTCCAGATCCTCTTAGAATGATAAATAGAGTGGAACGTGCCCTTGTGAAAGAAGGAGGATACGAAATACATATTCATAGCTGGAAACTCATAAAGAGTATTTATTTGAATCATGGCAAATTAAAAGGAAGAAAAGATAATAAAGGTTAAAAGTCCTTAGAGGGAAGCATATTAGACAAGTCTTATGCCTTTGAACACTTAATTTGATATAGCACAATAAAAATATTAATTGGAAATTTTGATTAGTATTTAACTTTTATTATTAGGCCTAGTTTTATTCTAAAAATTCTCAGATCATGATTTTTAAAGACATACAGTACCCTTGGATAGAAAACACATTTTATTAAAACTTTTATCTAATTATGTCATCATTATCTTTACTTTCCATCCATGTTTTCCAAATAAGTTGTGTAAGTTTAGCATACAAAATTTCCTAAACTCCTAATTTACTCAAAAATAAAATTGTTGATGCAATGTTACTAGTTTTTCAAAATGAAAATTACTTTATTACTGGTTTTCTTTCAGTTTTAAAACAACCTACTCATCAATTATCAAACACTTAAATATACACACAGTAAAGTAAAAATAATCATAAGACCCATTATCCAGACATAAACATTGATAGCATTTTGGGAAAACCATTCAGAAATTACTCTATGTTATATATAGAAACTGTTACATATGTTATATATGTTATATATGAAGTTGATATATATATGCAGTAGAAAAAATTTATAAATGTTTTGTGGCCTATTACAATATTACAACTTTCTTTTCAATAAATATTTGTCTCTTTTATATGAAGCGTTACCATATAGTGAGCACATACTATGTGCCACACACAGTAAACACAGATGTAAGCAACATACAATTGATGGTAAATGTTAGTAGCTATGATTCTGTCACCCAATCTGTATATGGATCATGTACGTTAGTAATGATCATCTCCATTTTATGCATAAGGACACCTATCTTAGTTTCAGAAACGCTTTTCAGGTCATACAGTTATGATTTTTCTTTGTCTGATGTTGTCAGATGTTTTTAATATCTAATAAATGCAAAGTACAAGTATTTATTCTAAAATTAGTTAATTCTGTATTTTTGAAATTTTAGTTCATATAGTATGTCTCACCATGAAAGGTTGATTAATTCTTTTTGCATTTGCATTCCTTATTTATATAGTAAGAATAAATCCCTAGAATACAAATTGATAGTTCAAAGAAAATGCAATATTTAGATTTTAAGATACATTGATAAATTATTATTCCAAAATCCAGCTCATAATATCACAATCATACTGTTGTCATCAAGGAAAAGTTCAGTCAATATTGTCAGTTTTTTTCAATCTGATAAGTAAACAAAGGAGATCATTACTTTTGATATAATTTCATGTATACTTTCATTGACTGTTTTTGTTATTTCATAATCATGAATTTTCTATTTACTATTTTAACCATTTTTTATTAGGTATTGACCTTCTTATTGGTTGGTAAGAAGATATATTGGAGACATTCTAGTATAACATATTTGTAACTAACTTTTCTTTAGTAATTATTATTCTTGGAATTTTTTAATAAAAACTTCAGCATGATGATATTTACATTTTAATTTTGTTCAAATGTTGTCAAATGCATATTTTTAAATTTTAACATGACATGTAATCTATGATTTATTTATAAGGAAATTGATAAAGAAAAAACCATAAATTGATTTAAAAATTGGCAAAAGATCTAAGTAGACATTTTTAAAAAGAAGACATAACAATGTTCAACAGATATACGAAAATGTGCTTGTTTTCATTAATAATCCAGGAAATGCGAATCAACACCACAATGAGACATCATTTTGTATTTGTTAACACGGCAATTAGTAAAAAGACAGAGATAATGAGCGTTGGCGAGGGTGTAGAGAAAAGGAAACTTTCATCCACTCTTAGTGTAAATGCAAATTGTGTCATGCGCGTCCGTGTAAAGAGACCACCAAACAGGCTTTGTGTGAGCAACATAGCTGTTTATTTCACCTGGGTGCAGGCGGGCTGAGTCTGAAAAGAGAGTCAGCGAAGGGAGATAAGGGTATGGCCCTTTGATAGGATTTGGATAGGTAAAGGAAAATTGCAGTCAAAAGGGGGTTGTTCTCTGGCGAGCAGGAGTGGGGGTCACAAGGAGCTCAGTGGGGGAAATTTTTGAGCCAGGATGAGCCAGGAAAAGGAATTTCACAAGATAATATCATCGCTTAAGGCAAGGACCGGTCATTTTCACTTCTTTTGTGGTGCAATGTCATCAGTTAAGGCGAGGCAGGGCATTTGCACTTCTTTTGTGATTCTTCAGTTACTTCAGGCCATCTGGGCCTATAAGTGCAAGTCACAGGGGATGCCATTGTTTGGCTTGGGCTCAGAGACCTGACAAATTGGTACAGCCGTTGTGAAAAACAGTACTGAGGTTCCTCAAAGCATTAAAAAGAAAACTACCTTGTAATCCAGTAATCTTACTAGTGGAATATTTTCATAGGAAATGGAATCAGAATGTTGAAGAGATATCTGCACTCCCTTGTTCATTGCAGCATTATTCACATTAGCCAAGATGCGGAATCAACCCAAGTATCCATAAATGGACAAATGGATAAATAAAATGTGGTATATGTATACAATATGATAGTATTCAGACATTTTTTTAATGAAATTTTTTTAGTTAAAGATAATGTTGATAAACCTATAAGACATTATGCTCAGTGAAATAAGCAAGACACAGAAAGACAAATACTGCATTATTCCACTTATATATGGAATCCAAAAATGTCAAACTCATAGGCACAGAGAATAGAATTGGGATTACCAGAAGCTGGGGAAGGAGGGGTAGGGAAATTCTGATCAAGATTTACAAAGTTTAATTTATGCAAAATAAGTAAATTCAGGAGATTTAATATAAAATAATGTGACTGTAATTAACAATAATGTATTGGTACTTGAAGACAGCTAAGAGATTAGAGCTTAGAGTTCTTGCCATACACATAAAATTGGTAACTACGTGAGGTTATGGATGTGTTAATTAGCTTTATCGTGGTGAATACTTCATAATATATGCATATATCAAAATTTCAAGTTGTATACCTTAAATATATGCAATTTTTGGCTGACAAATAAGCTTGAAGAAACCTATGTGGTTTATCTATTAATCTTTTTTGTACTTAATTTTAATGTAATTTCACTGTAAATAAAGAAATTCTCCATGTGATTTTATTACTTTGAAATTTATGGTGACTTGCTGTAAGAACCAATAAATTATTAGTTTTTACATTTTTTCTGTGTGCACATAATAAGAATTTTGTTTGGTAATTGTTGAGCACCAGGACTCCAACATTAACTTCTAGGAAACAGGATGAAAAAAAGCCAAGAAAATTTTGAAAGAATGACCAAAGTAAAGTGGCTATAACCAAGATAATGTGGTTGTTGTCTTTTTAGCTAAGAAAGTTTTCCAAGAATGTGCATGTGACTACCTGTGTGACGTGGTGTTGACATTAGAATAGAATGGTTATCACTGAATTTGTCATGATAAAGTCAGTGGTTACTGGACAGTAGAAGTTTTAAGAAAGTGGAAATAAAAGCATCATCTGAGTAGTTCTACAACCAAATTGAGAGAAAGTGTTGGTTAAGAGATGTGTATGTTTAATTCCCTTAAGGTTACATGAAGGAAGATGATGTTTCTACTATTTTATTGTCCTCCCCAGGTCTTAGTTCAGAAAGAATATAACAAGTTCCTTCTTAGAAATTATAATTTTCAGAGAATTGTAGTTTTAGATTGGATTGAGTTAAGTGTATCAGACATGAATTAACTATGATTGTCCTTTTATTTATTTATTTATTTATTTATTTATTTATTTATTTTATTTTATTTTATTTGAGACGGAGTCTTGCTCTGTCGCCCAGGCTGGAGTGAGTGGCCGGATCTCAGCTCACTGCAAGCTCCGCCCCCCGGGTTCCCGCCATTCTCCTGCCTCCGCCTCCCGAGGAGCTGGGACCACAGGCGCCGCCACCTCGCCCGGCTAGTTTTTTTGTATTTTTAGTAGAGACGGGGTTTCACCGTGTTAGCCAGGATGGTCTCGATCTCCTGACCTCGTGATCCGCCCGTCCCGGCCTCCCAAAGTCCTGGGATTACAGGCTTGAGCCACCGCGCCCGGCCATTGTCCTTTCATTTATTAGTGATTACTATGACTACAGGTATACCTTGTTTCATTGCTCTTCACTTGGTTGCACTTCACAGGTACTGTGTTTTTTTTACAAATTAAGAGTTTGTGGCAACTCTATGTGGAACACGTGTATCTGTGCCACATTTCCAATAGCATCTGCTCACTTCATGTCTCTATGACACATTTTCATATAATTCTTGCATTATTTAAAACTTTTTCTTTTTAATTGTACCTGTCATTGTGATCTGTAATCAGTGATCTTTTATGTTACTATTGGATTCTTTTCGGGTGACACAAACTGTGCCCATAGCAGACAGTAAACCTGATTGATGAGTATCGTGTGTGTTCTGATGACTCCACTGGCCACTGTCTGGACATTCCTGTCTCTCCCTTTCCTCAGGTCTCCTTATTCTCTGAGACACAACAATATTAAAACTAGACCAATTAATAGCCCTACAATGGCCTGTAAGTGTTGAACACAAAGGAAGCATCACACATCTCTTACTTTCTTACTTACTTTATTTTTTTGTTTATTTTGAGTCAGGCACTTGATCTCTCACCCAGACTGGAATGCAGTGGTGTGACGAACATGGCTCACTCAGCCCCAACCTCCTAAAGTTATCCTCCCACCTCAGCCTCCCAAGTAGCTGGGACCACAGGAGCATTGCGCCACACCTGGCTATTTTTTTTTTTTTTTTTTTTTTAATTTTTTGCAGATACAGGGTCTCACTATGTAGCCCAAGCTGGTCTCAAACTTTTGGGTTCAAGAAATCCTCCCATCTCAGCCTCCCAAGGTTCTCACTTTAAATCAAGTGCTAGAAATGATTAAGCTTAAAATGAGGAAGGCATGTTAAAAGCCAACATAGGCTCAAAGCTAGGTCACAAGCTAGACCACTTGCTCCAAAAAGT
The DNA here is from genome assembly GCF_007565055.1 of Rhinopithecus roxellana. Lineage (NCBI taxonomy): Eukaryota > Metazoa > Chordata > Mammalia > Primates > Cercopithecidae > Rhinopithecus > Rhinopithecus roxellana. The sequence goes on from NC_044549.1 coordinate 4,454,748, forward strand.
GAGCCAAGTTGTGAATGCAATGAAAAAATTTTAAAGAAAATTAAATATGCTACTCTATTGAACATAAGAAAGATAAGAAAACAGTAAGAAATGAAAATTCTTTTAAACAGGCATTTCGTAAAATTGAGTATTTTTTTCTGTTCACCTGTATCATTTACAATTAGATTTTGCATTGCTAAGACATTGTGTCACTAATCTTTTAGTACAAAACCAAAAGAAAAACCAAAAAACACTGTTTTAAGTTTTACCTTCTTTAAAATGGGAATAGCAATGAAATCTGCCCCTCATGGGATTGTGATAAGAATTAAGTGAATTATTTTACTTCTCAAAAAATGTCGGGTATGTGTTCCATGCCTGTTAGATATTGTGTTTCCATATATTCTATGTATTAAAACCTCTGACAATTCAGAAATATTTTAGTAACAAATGCAATCAATAGTCTTATTCCTAGGTATTATTTTAATCTACATTTTGCACATTTTACATAAATTTTACATTTACCGACTTAGATGAACTAAGGATTAAAAGCACAACTACATGCAGAGCTATTAAATAGGTATAATCATTCTTTTACTACATTATTTTTGGTCTTCAGTGTCCATACATACTGCCTGTTAAATTATCTATAATTCTTGGATCCAAGAGGAAAGATCCTATAGAAGAAGAAGTCAGGAATTTTTAAAAATATTTTGAAGAAACAAGCCAAAAACAGGAAAGGTTATGTAATAAGAGGATTAAAAATTTACTTAATGTATCAAATAAGAAGTAATTTGCAATCACTAATGTAAAATTTTCATGGAATATTTGAATTGAATCCCAAATTAAGAAACATCAGAACAATTGTATGTCCAGTAGGTGGAAATAATGGGCATGTGATACACTTGCTTAAGTCCTACCTCTATAGGCTGTTTATTCTGGAATAGGAACAAATTTGAGAAGCTTACCAAGAAACAGAGAGGAAAAATTAGGTCTTCTATATCAACTAGATTAATTGATTTATATAAGATTTGGACATACATTTATCAGAAAATATATGTAGTTGCCATTTTATAATAAAAATTTCTAATGATTATTCATTCATTAAGCTTATTTTCACACCCACAAAAATCCCAAGTCGATATGTTCTGTATTGACTGAGAACACAGATATACAAAAGCTTCTACTTTTATATCAAAAAGATCAAATCCCAATACTACTGAGAAATAACTTAAAACTTTTAAGTGTCACATTCTGCATATTAAATAGGTCTTCATAGTTTGGGGATTCTACCTTCAATTCCACTTAATACTCTTTATTAATTGAGAAGACAGTTCAGTCCTTTGTAAATTTGATTTCAAATCACGTTTATAAAAATCTAGATTTATTTTTACTCTTTTATTAATTTATCAGAGCTTAATTTTGTAAGAGGTAAAGAAAAAGTACTTATTGTATAGCATACCTTACTCTGAGTGAAAAGTACATTTGCATGCATTAAGTGTTCAACTATGTAATTATAAATGCTGACATAGTAATTACCTGTTATAATTATGATACAGAATTAGTATAAGTGCATATAATTATGTAATTACATGAAACATCCATGTGGTAAAAAATCTCACATTATTATTAAAGGTGAAAATGGAAAATTAAATAGCAAAGTGAGTCAAATTTACAGGAAATATTCACGGCATTCACAGTTTACTTTGTTATTCTCTATTGATTAGCACTTGTTTATAATATGCACGTTAATTCTTTCTGTTTTTTTGAGTTATAAATGAAAGATAAAAGAAATGTCAAATTATCAAATTAAGTAATTTAGCACTTATGTGACTCTCTGATCACTTAGAATAATTAGTTCTCTAAAGATAAGAAATTTCCTAATGTCAACAATGCTAACAGAACTTGTTACAAAATTGATTCCAGGAAGACTAATTTGGACAAACCATTCTAAAATTAAAATAATTATCTCTGAAAAATGTTTCCATAGCTCTAAATGATTTCTCCATATTTTAAGTGTTGATTATTTATCTAGAAGTCTCATTGATAGAGTATTATCTTGCTTGTCTTTAGATATTTTATCTGTAATATTTGTAATTTTTTAAGTACTCATGGTAGAAAGTTGGTAAAAGCTGCTTTAAATTCTCATTGAGGTAAAATTATAGACTATTGCACATAGTGGCAATCACAAAATAATAACTTATTTGTATAAAAATTTATACAAATAAATTATTAAAAATATATTCATATGTTCATATAAACATATGTTACATAAGTGAAAAATTTAATGAATAATTGAATTAATAATTAATAATTAATTGAAGTATATTAACTTCAATTAATATGAACAGAACTTCAGTATATGAACAGAAGTATATAACACAGTCATTGGCCCATATGAATGCACTAACTTTCGTGTAGAGACAATTTCGAATAGTTTCTTAAGGAAAACGTACAGGCTAAAGTGAGAGGCCCTTATATTAAGTAGTGCCGAATGGCCTATTCAATGTTTTTAGGAAGACACCAGCGGCAGTTTCTGGAGTGTTTACAATATCACTCCTGCACTTCACATACAAATGTTGATACAATAAGGCTGTGCCAGAAAAGTGTAACCTTTTGATAAATTATACTGAGTTTATTGGAATACTTTTTGAGAATTGCCTAAAAGAGATACAGTCCCTTGTGTTCTCTTGGTAGTCCATATTTAATCAAATTCTAAGAAAGCAGCATATTGGAACCATATCAGGTTAACCTGTCATAGAATTGCATGTATTGAACTGCACTATTGTTTTATGGCTATGATATTAACCTTATCTGATGTTATAAAAATCTTTGTATCTAAACATGACAATGCCAAGGAAAAGTCCATAGAAAAAAAATTATGTGTTAGTCTGCACAGACTGACAATGTGCAAACAGTTCTAAGGTTGTACTGGGTTCAAGGGTTTGAAGAAAATGGAAGAAGCAGCAGTTGTTCATATGAAAGTACAGTTGATCCTTGAACAATGCAGCAGTTGGGTTGCAGACCCCTGCACAGTTGAAAATCCATGTGTAACTGTTGATTCCACCTAACCTTAACTACTGATAGCCTACTATTGACTAGAAGCCTTACTGATACTGTAAACAGTCAATTAACACATATTGTGTATGTTATTTGTATTAGAGACTGTAATCTTAAAGTAAGCTAGAGATCGTGGTGGATGGATTGCAACTCTGGACAGAGCAGCATGCTAATGTTTACATTGTGAATTTTAGGTCCAGATCGACTGCAAAAATAAACCAGCAATCCTTAGAGGACCCAGAGATCCTCTGAAGGAAAAGGACAGCTCTTGCAGAACCTGGGAGACACCCTAAATACTGTGAGGGCCCCAACTGCGGAATTGGAAAAGGGATATCCTCCTCTCCTGAACACACACCCCTCTGGAGAACCTGAAGGTCTGTTTGCTGGAGGAATTTCCGACTTTATCTGGAGCTGAGTCCAGTTAGAGAGCCAACCCGAGCAAAATACAGGGGTAGAGGAAGCAGCAGATAGGCCCTGGGAGCTCGCTGGGTCCCCAAGCAGCCCATTCCTGCCTGGGATGGACAGGGATCCATCAAGAGGGTGGCCAGAGGAGCAAGGGGTAAAACTCCAGAGGGAGAAGGAATTCTCTAGCCGAACTTTGTAACAATTTAAACAGGGAGAGAAGCCTCCAGGCCACATCTCAGGGGAACGACGAATCCGGCTTGCAAACTGTCTTCACAGGCTGGGGAAGAACTAAAGCCCTTCCCTTTGGCATCTGAGAGTTGGAAAGCCTTGGGCAAGTTTTCAAACCCATCTAGCTCTCCACCTGGAAACAGAATGGGGATGTTGCAGGGAACACAGTGGGAGTGAGGCCATCCTTTCAGTTTGTGTGGGAGCTGGGTGAGGCCTGTGACTGCCAGCTTTCCCACACTTCCCTGACAACCTGCATGACTCAGCAGAGGCAGCCATAATCCTTCTAGGACAGAACTCCAGTGACCTAGGACTCTCACCCCCATCCCCCACAGCAGCCACAGCAAGATCCGCCCAAGGAGAGTCTGAACTGAGACACACCTAGCCCCTCCCCCACCTTATGGCCCTTCCCTATCCACCCTGGTAGTGGAAGACAAAGGGCATATAATCTTGGGAGTTCTAGGACCCCACCCACTGCGGATTCTGCTCCACAAAATCCAGCGTCCCTTTACGATTAAAACCCTTAGCAAAATCGGTATACAAGGGACATACCTTAATGTAATAAAAGCCATCTGTGACAAACCCACAGCCAACATAATATTGAATGGGGAAAAGTTGAAAGAATTACCCCCCAGGAACTGGAACAAGACAAGGATGCCCACTCTCATCGTTCCTCTTCAACGTATATTGGAAGTCCTAGCTAAAGCAATCAGGCAAGAGAACAAATAAAGGTTATCCAAATCGGTAGAGAGGAAGTCAAATTGTCCCTGCTTGCTGACAATATGATCATTTACTTTGAAAACCCTAAGGACTCATCCAGAAAGCTCCTAGAACTGATAAAAGAATTCAGCAAAGTTTCCAGATACGAGATTAATGTAACAAATCAGTAGCTCCTCCATACACAAACAGCGACCAAGCAGATAATCAAACCAAGAGCTCAGCTCCTTTTACAATAGCTGAAAAACAAAAAACAAAAAACTTAGGAATATACTTAAGAAAGGAGTAGAAAGACCTCTACGAGGAATATTACGAAACACCACTGAAAGAACTAATAGATGAGACAAACAAATGGAAACACATCCCATGCTCATGGATGGGTAGAATCAATATTGTGAAAATGACCATACTGCCAAGAGACATCTACAAATTCAATGAATCCCCATCAAAATACCACTGTCATTCTTCACAGAGCTATGAAAAACAATTTTAAATTCATATGGAACCAAAAAAGAGCCCACATAGCCAAAGCAAGACTAAGCAAAAAGAGCAAATCTGGAGGCATCACACTACCTGATTTCAGGCTATACTATGAGACCATAGTCACCATGGCAGCATGGTACTGGCACATAGACCAGTGGAACAGAATAGAGAACCCAGAAATAAACCCAAATACTTATAGCCAACTGATCTTCAACAAAGCAAACAAAAACATAAAATAGGAAAAGGATACCCTTTTCAAAAATGATGCTCGGATAATTGACTAGCCATACATATGTAGGAGAATGAAACTGGATCCTCATCTCTCACCTTATACAAAAATAAGCTCAAGATGGATTAAAGACTTAAGTCTAAGTCCTGAAACAATAAAAATTCTAGAAGACAACGTTGGAAAAAACCCTTCTAGACATTTGCTGAGGCAAGGATTTCATTACCAAAAACCCAAAAGCAAATGCAATAAAAACAAAGATAAATAGCTGCGACCTAATTAAACTATAGAGCTTTTGCACGGCAAAAGGAACAGTCAGCAGAGTAAACAGACAACCTACAGAGTGGGAGAAAATCTTCACAATCTACACATTTGACAAAGGACTAATATCCATAATCTACAATGACCACAAACAAATCAGTAAGAAAAAAAAAAAATCCCATCCAAAAGTGGGCTAAGGAAATGAATAGACAATACTCAAAAGAAGATCTACAAACGGCCGACGAACATATGAAAAAATGCTTATCACAAATGATCAGGGAAATGCAAATCAAAACCACAATGTGATACCACCTTAGTCCTGCAAGAATGACCATAACCAAACAATCAATAAAAAGTAGATGTTGACATGGATGCAGCAATTAGGGCACACTTCTACACTTCTGGTGGGGATGTAAACTAGTACAGCTGCTATGGAAGACAGTGTGGAGATTCCTTAAAGAACAAAGAACTAAAGGTAGAACTACCATTTGATTCAGCAATCTCACTACTGGGTATCTACCCAGAAAAAAGAAGTCATTATTTGAAAAAGACACTTGCACACACATGTTTATAGCAGCACAGTTTACAATTGCAAAATCATGGAACCAACCCAAATGCCCATCAATCAAAGAGTGGATAAAGAAACCATGGTATGTGTATGTATATATAATGGAATACTATTCAACTATTAAAAGGAATGAATTAACAGCATTTGCAGTGACCTGGATGAGATTGGAAACTATTTTTCCAAGTAAAGTAAATCAGGAACGGAAAACCAAACATAGTATGTTCTCAGTGATATGTGGGAGTTAAGCTATGAGGACTCAAAAGCATAAGAATGATACAATGGACTTTGGGGTCTTGGGGGAAAGAATGGTAGGTGGCAAAGGATAAAAGATCACAAATATGGTTCAGTGTATACTGCTCTGGTGATGGGTGCACCAAAATCTCACAAGTCACCACTAAAAAACTTACTCATGTAATCAAATACTACTGGTACCCCAATAACTTACAGAAAAATAAAATAAAACAATAAAATTTTTTTAAAAAGTAGTAATAAAAAGTAAAAAACAAAGTAAGCTGGAAAAAGAAAATGTTATTGAGAAAATCATAAGGAAGATAAAATATGTTAACTATTCAGTAAAATATATTTACTATATAGTAAGTGGAAGTAGATCATCCTAAAGGTCTTCATCCTCGTCATCTTCTGGCGTAGGCTAAGGAGGAAAAAGAGAGATTGGTCATGTTGTCTCGGGTTAGGAGAGGTGAAAGAATATCCTCCTGTAAGGGGACCTGAACAATTCAAACACATGTTTTTCAAGGGTCAACTGTATTTTCTAGGTTTGGTAAATACTCATTGTGAAAAGAACATATTCTGGACATTATAGAAAGGGATTAGGTGAAATAAAAATATAAACAAAATGGGATCCTTGCTTATTAGGAACTGGTAGTATAAGCAAGGGAACTTGTAATAGAATGCACAGTAAACACAGTTACAAGAAATTTCAATGCACATTTAGTGATAGGGCCAAGAAATCTTTCTGCTATCTTTCCATCTTCTAGCAGGTTTCTGTTTGTAGTTCCTTACAAAAATGTTTATTTTTTTATATTTTCAACCTAATAGTATATGAAATTGCTCCTGTATTGTCTGTTCTATTTCACATTGGTGATTTTCTTTTCATTTAATACTGAGATTCAGAAATGATTCTCAGAAGGCTAACAAGAATATGTGTGTGGTATACATTACTAATTCAGTTTCTTACATTGCTCTAGTTTGGAGGTTTGTCCCTCAAAGCCTCATGTTGAAATTTGCTCCCGGGGCTAGTGGTGAGGACTTAATGGGAGATGTTTGGGATACTTTTGTTAATTTTGTAATTTTAAAAATAAGAGCATGTAGCCGTATGATGTAATTCATATTATATTACAAATCATTTTTTCATTTGCTTCATATTCAAGCATGACACAATAGAGTTAAACATATTGAACTTACAATGGTAAATACTGGCAATGAATCTGCTTATTCTCATTAAAGAATTTTGTCAAAATGCAAAATTATGTTATTCAGGAAAAAAATATCAAATAATCATTAAATAATCAGCAAATAATGTGTACTTACCACAAGCCAGGCAGTTCTAAGCACATTACATATTAGTGCATGACATAGCATGAACAGGTGAACCTGATGTGGCATGTGGACAGGGCAACAACACCATTGGTTCTATTTATATAATTTACATTTTTACAGAAGAAAATGAGAAAAAAGGAAGTGAAATGACTTATTCATTCCCTTTCTAGTAATTGGAAGTGGTAGGATTATAAGCAGGGAAAAGGCATAAAACCTTGGCCTAGGGTCTGGGATGCCTGCACTTAACTACCAAACCACGTGGTCATTTGGCACTAGAAGTTTGCTTTGCATATTTAAATAGTTTTTTATCTAAATGTTTTAAGTAAAGCAAATTATTTTCCTTTTAGTTTGGTTCTTTTCCTTTTGTTACAGGATTATGCCAATTTCTACTTTACAAATTTTAGTTCAAGCCCATTTGCAGTGAGGTATGGTGACTTTCTTTTCTGTGTATAGGGATTTGATTTTTGCCTTTTTGCAATTAATCATTCAATAATGAGGCAAAAACACACATGTGCATTGTCTTCTGTCAACTAGTTTGTCTCTAACCCATAATTCATAATTTGTTCAGACTGCTGTGATAAAGACCCATTGAAATCCTGGTAATTATGCATTTATCTTCATATAATAGCTGCTGCCATCCGTTAATTCTTAAGAGGCCAAATTTCAGAGTTTTGCACAGAAGATAAATCTGTTCCTTGTTAGTGAATGCTCATTGCTTATTTTTGAGTAGTCTTTTGGCAAATATTTCTGTTTCTAATCTTTACAGATGCTTTACATGTTTCCTCAGAAGGCAAGTTTAATCATGTGGAATAATGCTTATCTTCAGTTAGAGTCTACCAACTAGAAGATGCTCTTGCTATTCAAAATACATGCATTCTCAAATGGGGAAAAACTTCGAATATAATGCTAACAAGAGATTCTTATCTCTTTCAATGTTTCTGTTTCTTTTTCAGTTCTGTCATTAGCTTTTCTTTAAGTGCCATGATATAACGTGTAGGTTAACACATAAATACCTCATTATAGAAAACGAAAAAGTATGCAAAAGGCATCGAAGCAAATAATCACCATCAATATAAGACAGAAGAACGTGTGTTTATTTAAAAAAAGAAAAGAAAAACAAACAAACAAACAAAAACATAACCAGAGTAATTAAGAACACAAACTGTGCAAAATTTTCTTTCAGTTTCTCACGGTCGTGGAAACAAGGAGACTGCCACACTTGCATTGATATCTTTCCCCAGGACTTTTACAGGTCTTTTGACGGCATCCATAGTTAGACTGTAAAAGGGAATAAGACATTCGCTCGTGACCTTTCTACAGTGATTTAGGAGAACATGATTCTGTTTCTATCAATCTTTGTTTCTTTGAAAATTATAGAGTCTTTTTGTCCGACCCTTCTGAAGTCACAGTCTAACCATGATATCAGGGTATAAATGTATTCAATGTTTCAATGTCCAAAACTATAGCTTAAACAACAAACATTTGTTTTTACACAGTTCCAGAGAAGATGAGAAGCCCAAGATCAAGGTGACCAGCAGATTCATTGACTGGTGAGGGTTGGCTTCCTGGTTAAGAGAAGGTTTTTGCTCACTGTGTCCTCACATGGTGAAGAGGCAAGGAAGCTTCTTAGGGTTTATTTATTTATTTATTTATTTATTTAAGATGGAACCTCACTCTGTTGCCCAGCCTAGAGTGCAGTGGCGCAATCTCGGCTCACTGCAACCTCCACCTCCCAGGTTCAAGCGATTCTCCCACTTCAGCCACACGAGTAGCTGGTATTGCAGACACACACCACCATGCCCAGCTAATTTTTGTACTTTTAGTAGAAACGGGGTTTGACCACGTTGACCAGGCTGATCATGAACTACTGACCTCAGGTAATCCTCCTACCTTGACCTCCCAAGGTGCTGAGATTACAGGTGTAAGCCACCACGCCCAGCCCTTAGGGTCTATTTTATAAGGGCACTAGTCCCATTCATGAGGGCTTTACCCTCTTAGCTTAATTATCTCCCAAAAGCCCTGCCTTCTAGTACCATCACCATAGGAGTTAAAATTTCAACACGTGAGTTTTGCAGGGGAATACCCACATTCAATTGACTACATTATAACATTTTTGTTTGTAACATAGAATCATTTTTTTCATATTTCAAAACATTTTGCTTATTTTTGAAACCAATTAAGAGACAGTGTATTATTTATTTTAGTCTCAAATGATAATGATAGGCATGTAATACTTGCAATTTCTATTTGGGAAAATTTTAGATTTATTTTAATTTTATTTTTAATATTTTTAATATATATATATTTTTTCCTCTGAATACTTGAGCAGAGCACAATGGCTCATGCCTGAAGTCCAAAGTGAGAGGATTACTTGAGCTTGGGAGTTCCATGCTATAGTGAGCTATGACTGTGCCACTGCACTCCAGCCTGGGCAACAGAGTGAGACCCTGCCTCAAAAGAAGAGAAGAAAACATAAAAACTTGACATAAAGTGTTTACCTGAAGACTGATCACACGTCCGTTAAGACAAAAATATTTTGCTAAGTTAGATTACAGAGAGCAAATAGCTGCTTTCCAGTGACCACACACTTGGTAATTCTATTTCTGATCACTTTTATTTTAATATTTTTTTTAAATTTTGGCTTCTGTAATAAAATATTAATTATAAAATTATCTAATTTGGGTAGCATTTATTCTTCACAGATGAAGGGTACAAATTATCATTCCAATGTTTTTAAAATTAAGTGCTGGAGACGTGTGTTGAGAGAAATTCTGAGGCTGCTTAGAAATGTCATTAAAAAAAAAAAGCCATGATAGAAAAGATTAACAGAAGAGTGAAAAGTAAAAGCAAATGCCAGGTGTTTTCCTCCTTGTAACAAGGTGGATTTCTCTCATAGAACACTGATGCCCTGTATCTCACTTTTTGTTTCTATTCATAGGATAACCTGATCTAAAAAGGCATGAGCCTTAAGTGACATGTCTTGTTCTAAGAATTTTTAAGTTTTAAGAGAGCAGTGTTCATAATGACCCTGTGATGTAAGTACTATTGTTCCACATATCTTACAAATGAGGAGACTGAAGCAGAGAGTGATAAAAGAACTTGCTCCATAGACATACAGTGTCCGTCACCACCTTTCCCTTTGGGTTGCCCTTCCTTTAAAGGGCATGGCAGCACCATTTGCCTTGGAATGCTAGGCCCTGTCTGATGTACACTGCAGTATAGCTGACCTACAGCCACTAACCCTCAGGAGATGGCCACTCCCACCAGCTTTAAATGAAATATGACAGCATGGGGCATGGATCTAACATTCTGAGGGTTGGTGAAATGGAACACATGATAAACCCAGAAGTGTGGGGAAGTTAACTCCAGTGAGGATAAATTTTAATCAAAGGGAAATAAAGGAGACAGAAAAAAGTCAAGCAGTTAAATTCCTTTCCCTTCTTCTCTCCCATGGACGTCTTCAAGATACAATTTGTTTGTGTGAAGGAATCTCATTGTGAGGAAGACTCATCTGTTGAGGGACTAATTGCGTCTCTTCCTGGTTCTTTGTGAACCATTAAACAAGGGCACTAAGATTATTCTCTTTTGCTGCATCTTTCTTCTCTTCTCCTTTTTTTCAGTCTCTCCATTCTGGGTGTGAACACCCAAATAAAACGTCCACATTTTAATTTTTGCAAGTTCTGTTTAATGATAAATTGCGATGTTTACCTATGACCAATGCACCTTACTGAGCCAGGATTTAAGCCCAGATATTTGACTATACAATCTACTCCTCCGTACTGATGCTATTGTAAAGTCATAGTACTTTGTCACACGTACAAAAGCAAAGTGTTGTTGTTGTTGTTGTTGTTGTTTGTTCGTTTTTTGAGATGGAGTCTTGCTCTGTCACCAGGCTGGAGTGCAGTGGCACGATCTTCACTGCAACCTCCACCTCCCTGGTTTAAGCAATTCTCCTGCCTCAGTCTCCCGAGCAGCTGGGACTACAGGCATGCACCACCAAACCAAGTTAATTTTTGTATTTTTTAGTAGAGAGACGAGGTTTCACCATGTTGACCAGGAAATTTACATGCTCATTTTAACAATCAGAATGTTTTCACTATGCAGATGTGAGACCTGGAGGAGACGTCGTGATTTTATTCATGGCCCAAGATTTCCTCAGGACTGTTAACATTTTCCATCGCTGTCTTCTGCCGTTGGCAACAGGTGAGCTTTCTCCACAGGTGAACTCCATTTATGTTTTCAAGATAACACTAATGAATTCAGAACACAAATATACATGGGAATGTTCAGAGGCAAAACTAAACTTTCTTATCTTATTAAAATGAGAGTATTCATTTCATAGAAGACTGCTTGTCAGTCTTCTGCTAGGTCATTGGCCAGAATTGTCTTGCGTATTCATGTCTGAACCAATAACTAGTGAGGGAGAAGTGTGATTTCAGCACATTCTGATAAACTCTCTGGTAACTGGGACTGGGAACATCTTCTGATACGTCATGGCTATGCAGAAGAGTGCAGATATATAAATAAAACTGAAGTTCTCTAATGAAAAATGTTATCTCAAGAACAGAAGTTATGTTCAGAGGAGCAGAAAAAAAAACCTAAGTCCCTACAACTTTGTAAACCACCGAACCAGCCTTACACTGCTCACCAGAGAATTATGTTGTGTAAGAATAAACCGCTGAGTGTTTAATCCTATAGTCATTGTTACTCAGCCCCGTAATAAATGCATAAGCTATAAGATAGCATGAGAAATATGGAATGCCTATATAGATATTGTGTTAGTTTACCTGAAAGGTCACAACAATTCCATAATAAAGCTTTCTAAAACATAATACTCTAGTTAGTATTCCTAAATCATTACCAGAATGGAAATGGTTAAAAATGTGGAATACCTATTATCCTAAATTAATGAGAACTTTCCGTTGAGTTGTAGAATTGGGAATTTTCAGTTTTAATAATCACTCAAATGGATATTAATTAAGTTTCTCTCTAGAGTAATATAGTTCAAAATACACTCAACCATTTCGACATACATATTCATGATTAATTTAAATAAAAGTCACTTTTCTGTTTTCTACTGCTGATAACTTCTATTTTAGATTAGTTTGTACTGTTATTTTTCAACATATAAAACCCTTCTATATAAAAACCTCATCCCCCAATTATTAAATAAACCAAATGCATTACCCCTATTTCTCTATAATACAACATGTTTTTATATTATAAGAAATAAAATCCAAAATCTAAAAATAAATCCTCAATATATCTAATAAAAGTGTAAACAGTCGCTTTGTGCCATTTTAATTTGTTACTGCTTTTTCTTAGTCTGCTGAAAGCAAAGTCAATGAAAAGTTAGTCAATGCGAGATGTAATGAAACAAATTTTGTTCCTTTTATCCTTCCCAAATAAATTCTATATTTAGCAGTAATGTTGAATTCAACATTTTTAATATTGTGACTAACATATTTGTACTTAGTAGTAATATTTTTTAGTGAATACACAATCACTGTCAATCACTATGTTTGTTTTCTTAAAAATAGCATTTTTCATAGGTATGTAAGAAATAATATGTCACTGGATATCCACTATTCTAATGTGTAGTTGTGATAGAATGCATGTTATTAATATTAGAATAGATTTAAAAAAATAAAGAAATCATTAATAATTTATATTGGCCTATTACTTGTAATAAATTAATGGGAAGTGGGAGTTTTATATATCTCTCAAGCCTTCTAAGGGTAAGTCATCTTTGTTAATATTCCTGAAGGTCTAAGACTCACAATGCATGCAAATAACCATAACTCTTTAATAAGTAAAGAGTAACATGTAGACTTTAAAATAACAAGTCATTACAAACCTTCAGTGAAAAATCTGTTAATCAAACACAAACATGCTTTTTATTATCTTTCACCAACAAGAAAATTATTCTCCTAGATGTTCTTCTCCTATAAAATATTAAACAATGTATGTAGTATATTTCATGAATGAACCTTCTGATAAACATACTTTTAAAATCTTGGTAACACTTTAATGTTTAAAAATGCATCCTTGAGTTACAACAAGTCAAAGATTTAAACAGAAATAACAAAAATGAAAAACTTTGTGTGGTAAGGTAATACAAAGTTAGCTTTCACTGTGAATATCTATTTCAAAACAATAAACTTGACCTTTATTTTAATTGTTGCACAAGATGAAATCTAACAAAAATAAAGCATATTACCCACTCAGTATACAAAGTATAATAATGTACATAAAGCTAAGGTTCCCAGATATTATAATTCAGTGCAACATTGGACAAGAAATAAACTCTCCAAGCAGAAACAAGCAGTAAATATAATATCCTCTCTTTGCCTAGAAATTGGGTAAATGAAGACAAGGGAAGAGAAATCTTGATTGAAAATATAGGATTTACAAACCAGTAGTTATGTTGAGTCCTGGTATATTTAAATTGTTTATATGATTTTAAAACACATGGATAATTTCATTTAAAGTAGTCTATAGTTGACATTGATTTTCTGCAACCAGTATAAGACTATGAAATCCATTTCGGGAAGAATACAACTTCACATTGATTTTGAATAACCATCACAGATAAAGTTCCAAGATATTTTGTGGCCAAAATTCATACAACACTTGATTAAATAAGCAATGATGAAAGTGAGTTAACAGAAAGAAAGGACAGGCATTAGACACAGACTTGAAGAGTTCAGATATTGATAAGACATAATATTAGGTATATTTAAAACACTTTAATAAGTATAAAAGAAGATTGAAAACAAGACAAATTATTAAGAAGATTTATTTTAAATTTTATAAACTGTATAGCCTTGTAGAAGAGTCATATAGATTTTATATATAATGAAAAAATATAACAACCAAATTAAAGATCTAGTAGATTAAAGAAACAGCATATTAGGTGCAAATAAATACCAAATATCAAACTAAAAATACATTTAATTTACAGTTCACTAGGTTTCTGATGTGACATTTAGGACATTGTTATGGAAAACATAGGACTCTGAGAACTGAAAAGTGAACATTCTTCAGAATTTAAGACTGAATGGATAAGCACCTTAACCATCTAAATCCCACTGTGCCCAGTTTCCATAATAACCAACCTTTTCTTCCCATATCACAAGGATCACAAGGTTGTTTTCTTTTTTTTTGCTTTACTGAAAAACATTAAAACTCTCTTGCCAAGAATAAATTAATTCTCTTCATTATTAATTCTAGTGTTGTCTCCATGTGAAATATAAGGTATCAATCCAGATTATAAAAGGTCTAGGTACCAAAGAATTGGAAGATTTTGCTATTTCACATAAACCAAAACTCTGAAAATAAGTGTGGATAGTGATGATGTTAGAACACAAAGGAGGAACATCATTTTAGATGAAATGTAATTTATTTATGTGGATGAAATGATCAGAAATTCTGGATGCTATGTGCCAGATTGAAAACTTAGGAGTAGTTCTGTTACAGTAGGCAGTTAGGCAGACATGATCAAGGTAGGAGAGGGCCCCCGCAAAGAATGTCAGGTGACCATAGGTGATGGTTAGGTGGTGGTTAAACTATCTTTCTAAAATACTATTTTTGGTTGTAGCTGGCGCCAGGGAAAGATGGTCTCCCAATAGAAAGAAAACGCTGAAGCCGATGATCAGCATGTTCTGGTAAGATCTCAGGAGTTGGGGGAGTTGGCTCAAGCATGCACACTAAGAGCTAAAATAGTGGAGTTTCAGCAGTGTATGACCTTCCTCTAAGAATGCACAAAACTTCAGTAAACACACTGCACATGTGGCCCATCTCAAGGGCTAGCAGGCCACTGAGCATATGGGTAGCCTGCCCCAAGGGGAAAACCACGGGAGAAGGGAGGTGAAATGCAAACCTCAGAACCATGCCAATGCATGAAATCCCACATCCAGGGCTAACTGGGGCACGTGAATCTCTCAAGTTGCTTGCTTGGCCCTCTTCCAACTGCACTTTGGTCCTTTTCGTTCCTGTTCTAAACCTTTTTAATAAACTCTTACTCCTGTTCTAAAACTTGGCTCTGTCTCGCACTCTGCCTTAAACCTACTTCTGCTCTTCGGTCACATTTTTTCCTCTGAGGTGGCAAGGATTGAGTTTGCCACAGACCTGCATGGTTTTGCCACTGGTAACAGCTTCTAATCCAATGTGATTGGTGTTCTAATAAAAAGAGATTAGAATGCAGACACGTGCAGACTAAAGGATGACCATGTAGTGACACAGGAGGAAGGTAACCATCTACAAGCCAAGTGAAACCTAAGATGACAACAAATTTGCTGATACCTTGATTTTGGACTCGTAGATTTCAGAACTATAAAATAATTAGTTTCTGTTATTTAAGTCATCCAGTCCACGGTATTTTGTGATGACAGCCCTAATAAACTGATCCATATGGGTAGATGGACACTGGCTGGCAGAAACCAATTAGCTTCACTTACCTACCAAAGACAAGGGGATTTGTATCGTGAATCAGGGATAGATTACGATCTCAACACCCTGATTGACTTGTACATTTGATGGTAGCAAAAAATATTCCAGTATCGTCCAGTCCAAAATATATCAGATCCCATTAGGTATCACTTGATATGTATAACTAAATATTATATCTGCATAGAGAAACTTGACCTGAGCCTCAAAGTATAAACAGTATCCTTATGTAATTCTTAAACTTGTGTGCTCATATCACAGAGCCAGGGCCTCTTAATTAAAGGTTAGGATAGGAACTTTGAGAATAGATTCTGTGTGGTACTGTTTTCTCATATTTTCCCCAAAGGAATATGTGCTTATTTACCATAAAGACTGTATTAGGAGAAGGGTAATATTATGCATTTCAACAATCACATAGATAAGTTTAGCCTCTTTCCTCCAGTTATCCTAATGAACACTTAATGGATTAATAAAAGTATTGCCATGGTTCCATGGTGAAAAATATTGGGACTGCAGATGGGATCAATAATATGGACTTCCTATCATGACGGTTGACCTTGCTCTTGCCATTACTAAGTGCCTAATTTGCAAAAAGTCCAACAGCAACTTTCCACATGTTATAATATACACAGGGTACCAGGAAACCACCAGGTAGCAGGTTGAAAACACTATTACATGCTTTCGTCATTTAAGGCCAGTAAGTTTATGTCATTAAAACAATAGTTTGGGGTTTCCTTGATGTCCTTAAATCTCTTCCAGTAAAACTATCTGTGGAATTACTGATTATCTTAATCACCATGAGTCCTATGAAACATTGCTTCTTCTCATGTACAACAAGAAGAGTAAGGTCATTGGCTGAATCTAGTAAAATCTTTGATTACTAGGTCTTTGATTATAACTCATTCACCAGAAGAATAGACCCTTTTACAACCTTTGCTAAGATTCAGTCCAAGATGGCAATTTGCAACCGTGTGTTGCCATCTTACCAGATATGCAATATGCTTTGAACCAGAAACCAACTGGTATGGTTTGACCGTGTCCCCATCCAAATCCCATCTTAAATTGTAGTTCCCACAATATCCACATGCTCTTATGATAGTGAGTGAGTTCTCACAAGATCGATTATTTTATAAGGGGCCTCCCTCTTCCCTGGGCTCTCATTCTTCTCCTTCCTGCTCCCATGTGAAGGAGGACGCGTTTGATTTCCCTTCTACCACGATTGTAAGTTTCCTGAGGCTTCCCTAGTCATGCTGAACTGTGTGAGTCAATCAAAGTTCTTTCCTTTATAACTTATCCAGTCTCCGACAATTCTTTACAGCAGTGTGAGAATGAACAAATATACAAGTACACTGTGATGTTTCCCTCAGAGCCAGAATATACAGGTTTAGGATGGAAGCATATGGAATTGTTATTGGCATTTTTCACTAGAAGTTTAATGTTGTAATATTTCATTTGCAGATTTATTTGCTTATTGTTTCTATGACTTCCGATTTTGATGGTTTAAGGAAGGGGGTCTGTTATGTATGGCCTCTGGGCCCAACATAGTCTACCACCTGTTTTGGTTGTTTTTTTTTAAGAATTTTATTGGAACACAGCAAAATCTATTTATTTATATGTTGTCTATGGCTGATTTCATGTAATAACAGTAGAATCGAGTAGCTGTAAAAGGGAACATATGGCTTGGAAAACATACAATATTTACTATCTGGCACTTTACAGAAATAGTTTGCCTACCTCTTATTTAAATTTCATAGCAATCTAAGGTGGTAGTGCACTGAAAGTGTTCATCAAGGAATGCAACAATGACTTCATTGAAATAAAATCTGAAGTATCATTTTCTAACATGGGGTTCTTGATGCCACTATTTGAACTGATGAGGGTTTTCAGTGTTGAACTAGTTAATTGTACAGATTATAATGTCAAAAGTGTTTGCTGCTGTGTAATGAAGAAAGACAGTCTAGTTGGAACTGAATGATGCAAGTATATGAAAGACTTCATAAATCCCTATGGGCAGGACCAGGATAAAATCATCTTTTTCAGGAATGAAGGTTTGGATCACCTCAACCAATAACACACTTAGATCATCTGAGGTGGCGGATATGAAGAAAGAACATATGGCAGGGCAGTGGAGAAAGAAGGCATTAAATACCAATTGTATAGCTTTGTGACCAAATGTAAAGCTAAGTATTAGATTAACTACTCATATGGTTTCTTCACAGTAACATATTTACGTATATATCTGAAATAATTTCCCTTTTCCTCAATTGACTTCTGTAGCTATGTTATGTACTTATTTAGTGGTGTTAAACTTTAAAATTTGTATGTGGAATTGTATAAAGATAGAACAAAGATGAGACAAGAGGAAAATGGATATTGCTTAGAAATCCTGACAAACAAATCATCAAGACCTTTATAAGATGTGAGTTATCAAGACCACTTCATTAATGTTACCCTTCATATTTTATTTTCTTTATCATGTAGAATGCACATAAATGTACCACACAGAATGAACTGAAAACCCTCTGTTAAAGTCATGTTTAATACTGTGACCTAAAAAGTCAGTACATATTTTATTTCTAGTTTTAAAATGATACTTAAAATATGTAAGGGAGAAACATATTTTTGTGGTAGCTCTGGATATTACAATTGTTTGGAAGTTGAAGTATGGAAGACAGGTGTACAAGCATGTTGGACAGCTAAGAGATGGGCTCTAGCAGACATTTGCTATGCATAAAGTCCCCTGACATCTCTTGGACACCCTTTAATATGGAGGATGGCCCTACCCTCATTATAAGCCAGTGTTATTCTTTTACAAAATCCTTTGAAGGTAGGACACAGACAAGTAATTTAGGCCACCCAATCAAACACAAGAGAATAGAGTTTTGATTCAGAACAGAGTAATGTAAAGAAGCCGGGACCACATGGAATTCATTATTTGGCTAAGCGATAGGGGCTTTAGTAACTCAAGTTTTGTGCTGAGCTAGTGATGGCAGGTTATAGGCAGCCTTAAGACAAGTTTGGGCAATGTTTTTAAGGACTTACGGAGAATCTTTGAGTTGCATGTTAAAAATCAAAACCAAATACCAAAACCAAACAAACGAAAACATTTTTCTCTCTGAACTAGATAGATTGGTGTTTGTTTCTGATATGTAACAGCCCTGGGTGAAAAAATACCTTTGCACTATGGCATTAGCGAAGTGGACAATAGTGAGCTAAATAGCACAGTTATAGAGTAACCAATGACTTTATGCACAATTTCTATTATATTAAACTCTTTGTAAATAATTTCTATATATTTGAAAAGAAAAAATAAGAAAGTTTTTGAACCACCTCAGTAGAAATATATTATGTTTTATGGATCATTAAATATCTTATTCATGTGTTATTTGATATAAATATCATAAATTACCACCACGTTATTTGACTTATAGTAGAAATGTGGCTTGAGTAATTGAAGCAGAAATTGATAAAAATAAACTTGTCAAATTAATCCCATTGGCACAATTTACCTCAAGCCACATGCTCATTTGATTTTACTTTATGACAATTTGTCTTCTTTTAGTTAAATTTTCCTATTTGCATGTTTTAATGGGAAAATATTTGATAAAGGATTAACAGTCATCTTGAATATAGTGTTTCATTTACATTTTATTTTATGTGCATAAATCTAGCCTTACAATGTTCTGTATTCCAATGGATTGCTGTTTTTTTAATCTAGTTTATAAAAGATATTTGTAAAATTGTAAACATGGATGCATAGTATTGTGGCAGTTTTCCAAATTAATGAACTAATTAACACACCACACCATATGTGACAGTCTACCAAGATATGCATCAATGAAATAGCATCTGTTATTCCTTGTGTGTGTGTGTGAGTGTATGCGTATGTATGTATGTATGTGTGTGTCTCTGTATGTCCATTTTTGTTAGGGAGAGAGAATGATCAGGAAGATACAATAGAGATATTGATCCCTTTATTTATATTTAAATTTTTATGACATCTATAAGACTGTATAATTAAAAGACAATGTTATTAAAAGATTCTGTATATCTTTGGACATTTTGTATTATTTTTAGTTTTTAGAGATGGGATCTTGCTCTGTTGCCCAGGATGGAGTGCAGTTGTGTGATCATTGCTTACTGCAGCCTCGGACTCCTGGGCTCAAGCGATTCCCTCTCCTCAGCTTCCCAAGTACCTGAGGTTACAGGTGCATCCTATCACACTCAATAAAAATTTTATTTTATTTTTTGTATAGACAAAGTCTTGTTATGCTGCCCAGGCTGGTCTCCAACTTCTGGCCTCAAGTGATCTGTCTTGACCTCCAAAAATTCTGGATTACAGGCGTGAGTCACCATGCCTGCCTAAAATATATAAATATAATTTTAGCCTTCTCTAAGTCCTTATTATTGAGAGCAAATACAGCCAATGTAAATTAGCATATTTGTATATTTCATATAACTATAATACAATTAACAGGTTTTTATAATTAAATGTTTCAATAATAAGATATTAAGCCAAATATATAATATAATTAGCCTTTAAAGTAGAAAAAGCCCTTAATTTTAAAAAATTGTTTTAATATTTTTAGAATTGTGGGAAAACAATTATGCTTAACATTTAAAAATGTATTAGCTTAGCTTCTTATAAATTTTAATTAACTGACCTTTTAAAGTAAAATCAGGACTTGAAACTGTCAGCCTCAAACTCTTTAGGTAGAGAGCAGTTTTCAAATAAATAAATATGAGAGGTTGAAATTTCCTTTCAATAGGTATGAGCATTTCAATTAATAAAACTTATTTATTCTTCTATCTGTTATGCATATTCTGTAGTTACTCAACAAGCAGGATCTTATGGAAAATAGAAATTCATTATAAGTACAAGGACCATAAAACTGTAACGAAAAATAAATTGTGACTATCTATTGCTATGCAAATGGAAACAGGAAAATAAAGTTGAGATGCTGAAAGATGATATAAAAGCCCTAAAAATCTACTGCTCAGCTTGATGATAAAACAACGTTTCAGACGGTAAAACAGGCAAAGTGCTGTTTCCTAAACATATGCCTCCTCATCAATATCTCAAATTATATGTCGGCAGTTTCCAGAAAAAAAAAAAAAAAAGCAAAAACAAACAACCAAAAACTGGCAGGAAGTAGAGAGCAGAGAGAGGTAACACAATGCCCTTTCTCTGGCATGGTGAAAATCCAAACTTTCAGTCATGTTATTTTTAAGATAACAAAGTTATTTGGGTCATTAATACATTACTTATTTGTCCAAGAGAAAAAAATGGGAGATAATTGTGTTGTTTTATTTTTTTCTGTATCACAGATGTATGTATTTTATATTCTAGAGTTTGGTACACCTCTTGTATAAGATTATAAATAATAAATAATAATAATATAAGGCTTTGGTGGCTTAAATCTATATTTAAAAAAAACACACACACACAGTAAACTTTCAAAGTACAAAATATCTAAAGATAAAATGGAAGCATGTTCACATAACTACATAAAACTCAATGATTGAGATAGTGTGTTAGTTCATTTGTGCTGCTACAACAAAATATGTAAGACTGGGTAATTTTTTTTTTTTTGAGATGGGGTCTCACTCTGTTGCCCAGGCTGGAGTGCAGATCTCGGCTTACTACAACCTCTTCCTCCTGGGTTCAAGCAATTCTCTGCCTCAGCCTCCCAAGTAGCTGGGATTACAGGCAACTACCACCACGCCTGGCTAATTTTTGTATTTTTAGTAGAAACAAGGTTTCACCATCTTGACCAGGCTGGTCTTGAACTCCTGGCCTCATGATCTGCAAGACTGGGTAATTTCTACATAATAAAAATTTATTTCTTTCTGTTCTGGAGCCTGGGAAATCCAAGAGTAAAGTGGCAAAGGGTTCAGTGCTTGATGCGGGCTGCTCTCTCTGCTTCAAGATGGTGTCTTGGGGCTCTATACTCCAGAGGGAAAAAATGCCGTGTTCTCACATGCCAAAAGGGACAAATGGGGCAAACTTACTCCCTCAAACCCGTTCAAGAGGCACTCATTCATTCACAAGGGCAGAGACCTCATGGCCTTATCATCTTCTAAAGATATCTCTTAATACTGTTCACTGGATGTTAAATTTCAAGGTGGATTTTAAGAGGAGACAAATATACCACAGTAGATACAGAGGAGGATAATTGAATATTCCGACCTTTGTCACGTATCTAATACAGTTTTCCTATGTAATTTTAATATTTATTTCTGGAATCTGTATAAAATATTTTCATCATTCTAGAATACCTGTTGTTCCAAAACTGCTCTTTTAAAAAGTTGTGGTTTTTCAGTTACAGATTTTCCTAAAATTATTTCAGAAAGGAAAGAACCTGAAGAAATAAAAATCTTAGTAAAATGAAATTAAAAATGACATTTTCTAAAGATGAGGTTATTAAGCTTACATAATTATTTATCCATAGATGGTTCACAGAAGTAAAGGTCTGGAAGTCAGAGAAATCCTAATAGATATTTCTCCCTGTCAAAAAATCTCAGCTTTCAGTAGGAAAGGGTACTAGCTTACTCTTGCAGGATCACATTTTCGAAGACTTGTTAGGATGTGTTGAGTTAGGAAGGATATTGCGGACATTAGCAATGAGTTCCAACCAGCAATCGGCTGAAATCGATCATAGCTTTTCTGTGGTAGGTTAGATAGGTTGGTCATAGCCTCCCTTAAGTGGGAAGAAACTTGCCAAATAGACACAGAGAGCAAAACTCCCAACGGTGCAAATCCCTTATGTGGGAGCCCTGGTTGGAACATCCTGCAGCAAGGAAGATGAAGAGCTGAAGGGAAAATCCCCAAATTCACACAAGCACAGAAACCCACGATTAGTGTCCTTGGGTTGACCTAAGTTGGTCATAATAGTAAAAAACACACCTCTGGTGGGAGGATTAAGATGCTAATGTGACATGTGATGGATGTTCTAGAATATACAACAATTGTGGATGCACACTCAGGAGACCACCTGAAGCATGCTTAATAGAAAGACCCGGCCCGACCCTTTTATAATCATACAAGTTTCCCATAAAGGGAATTTTCCCAGTGTGCGATGGGATTGTCTCATTCTGGAGCGGCCCAGTCTGACCCAGCTATCAGAGTGTCCTTCGCTGCGCAGTAAACTTCTTTGCCTACTTTTACTTTGGACTTGCTCTCAAAGTCAAGAACCTGAACCGGCCCCCTGACAACATTTCTACCATCTCTATTGGCAAACAAAACAAAACAACAACAAAAACCCACCTGTTGCATTTTCCAAAAGATAGAGAAATAAGTTTGTTTGGAACTCAGGACTAGAAAGTCATAGAAATACCTAGAATATACTGAGAATAGGCTAGGAATATATAAGCAGGATCTGCAAGGCAGTTAGTAATGTAAAAGCAGAATTGGAAAGTCAATCTCAGAAGAATAAATTCAGAATTGAATTGATACTGTGGAAAAATCATTTCAAATAAGTGAAAGATAATGATAGCTATGGAAGAGAGAAAATACTCATCATAAAAAGTGTTCCTGAGAATTTGAATGGAAACAGTAAAAAATAAGTAACTGAATATAATTATTGACCAGGTAGAAAATAAAGAACCTAATTATACAGATTGAAAGACTCATCAAAGTTCAATAACATATAAATTACATAAACACTGCACTGGGCTGAATAATCCCTTCCTTCCCCTGCCCCAGGTTTATGTCCACGCGAAACCTCAGAATGTGAAGAAATAGGGTTACTTGGAAACTGGATTTTGCAGAAATAACAAAATGAAGATGAGATCACCCTGGAATGAAATAGGCCATAATTAATGACTTATTAGAATAGGGAAAGTTGGACACAGACTTAGAGGAGTCAAACAGGGAAGAAGACCACAAAGACAAGCAGAAATCAGAGTGATGATGCTGGCACAAACTATGGAATGCCAAGGACTGCTGGCAATGGCCAGAAGATAGAAAGAAAATAGGAAGGGTTCTTAGCTGAGGCCCTCAAAGGGAGTGTGGCCAGGCTGACACTTTTATTCAGACATGTTTTCATGGAAAAAGCTGGAAACAAATGAGGAATAGGAAGGCAAGATATTTTTGTAGTATATGAAATTAAAATTTAATTGCACCAGGTGGTGAGTCTGTCGAATGATTCAATATTAAATTTGTTATCTTTATATACCCTGGTTCTATAAATAATTAAAGGAAGAATAATTGTTATCAGTGACAATCTTTTTTTATAATTGCAACATCAAAGGCTTTGTCCTATTCAGTCTTATAAGGTGCATAAGAGTATATTTAGAATTGTATACGCTTATACACAGCTGATAATAATGGTATAATGGTCTGTTCACAAATGAAAGTTATAATTTTTATTCATGATGTTGGACAATAACAGCAAACTTTGTTATACTCTTAGTCTGGTGTTAAAATCAATGCTACCTTTCATTATTTTATTTTATTTTTATGTTTATTTATTTATTCAGGGTCTTGCTCTGTTGCCCAGCCTGAAGTGTAATGACTCCATCTCAGCTCACTGAAATCTCCACCTGCTGGGTTCAAAAGACTCTCCTTTTGAGAATAGAAGTACAGAGTAATGAGAGGTGACACAATGCCCTTTCTATGGCATGGTGCAAGTCCAAACTTTCAGTCATATTATTTTTAAGATAACAAAATTACTTGGGTCATTAATATATTACTTGTTTGTCCAAGAGAAAAAAAATGGGAGATAATTGTGTTGTTTTATTTTTTTCTGTAACACAGACGTATGTATATTCTAGAGTTTAGTACCCTTCTTGTAACACAGACGTATGTATATTCTGGAGTTTAGTACCCTTCTTGAATAAGATTACAAATAGTAAATAATAATAACGTAAGGCTTTGGGGCTTAAATCTATATTCCAGAAAAAGGAAAAAAACCCAGTAAGCTTTCAAAGTACATAATGTCGAAAAACAAAATAGGAGCGGCTGGGCTGTCTCCGCCTCCCAAGTAGCTAGGGCGACTGGCACAGCCTAACACGTCCAGCTAATTTTTGTACTTTTTGGTAAAAACAAGGTTTCACAATGTTGGCCAGGCTGGTCTCCAACTCCCGACTTTAAGTGGTTCACCCACCTCGGCCTCCTAAAGTACTAGGATTACAGGCATGAGCCACCTCACCTGGCCATTTTATTTAATAATATTGATTTGTAACATTTTCTTAACTAAATTTAATTTTAGGATGCCATTTCCAAACATGGAAACAAAGTTTTGATGCAATACTTTATTATACCTGTTTATCATTGCTATTGTTTAAACTCCTCATAGACTTTTCTAATATCATATGGCTTTATTTGAATAAAACATTAAAAGTAACTTGTTAAATACGAATTTGACAAATACTATTACTCAAATCATTTCCTGTGGCTAGAAGTATTGATCATCAATTTAAAGAGTGATGTCGGTTACAAAATATGCATGGAATTTAGTGTACTTTTATTTGACAATTAAATCAAAATTCAACCCACATATAATTAAATCCTATCAATAAATAATATATATAAGTCAAACTGATTGTATTTGTGCTTTTAGTCTTATAAGTTTAGTTTACATACTTGTGTTTGTTTTAGTAAATAATGTCAACGCTAGAAGCAATGTATTTGAAATGGTTGAATTTCAATATATGTTCTTATGTTAAAAAATGCTGAGTGCATTGTAGGTAAACACAGAGATAGCATATACAATGTAAAAACTTTTTTACTTCATTATCATAGTATATTTTAAAGCATTTTCAAATTTTTAAATGATTTTCTCAATTATAGCAGTGAAGAAAATGGGATCTAGAGTGACAGTGTCTGAGTTCAAACCAAGTTTTACTGTTTATTAACTATGCAACATGGACAAGGTATTTAAATACTCTGCCTCAGAGTTCTCATTAGTAAAACTGGAATAATAATAGGTCATTTTACACAGAATTGAAGTAATGCTTAAAAAAGATAATACCTGCAAAGCACTTATAACGGTAATGATTAAACACATTTTTAGTAGTTTTTGTTGTGTACTTATATAATAATATGTTTCAATAAGTGAGGCACAGATTAACTATTCATGATAGATCAGGCTAGTTGAATGGAATTATACTCATGACTAGAGAGCATGAATATTTGTTCTGTTAATTTATACAACAACATTGCTTAGGTGGTGTCTCTATTCTGACACAGATATACATGGAAGAGGGAGACAGGAAACTCCTAACTGAAGTAAATAGGCAAATGTTAAACTCCCTATTTCTTACAAAATTTATTAATTCGTTGGATTTTAATAAGTTTTAACTTGATTTTTTACTTATAGTTCAGTGAAAGCATACTTTGTGTTAGATGTATGTATATATAACTTCAATAATATCAACATGCAATCTCCCATTATATCAATATAACTTCTTACTTTGAAATGTTTAAAGTTATTTCTCTCATTAATCTTTTAACAAATAATTAAATATGAAAATAAAATAAATTATGCAATGGGCATTTTACTCTTTCAAACTTACAAATATATGAAGAAAATTAGAAATTAGCATAAATAGTATGAGAAAACAACAGAAGTCAGGAGTAATAGGTTGGAGACTAATTATCTATTCATTAGTTTTAAAACAGCAATTTTGTAACTGAGGCAAATTAGAGTGCAATGCTTATGGTAGTTTTTCCAGGCTGTTGTGAATTCTCTATTATCTCTTTGACTACAAAGGGGCACAGGACAATTTTTTTGGAGTGATGTAATTCTATCTTGGTTGCGTTAGTCATTATATGACTGCATTTATCACTCCTCACCGAACTTTACACTGAAAGAGCAAATTTTTCTACATGTACATTGTATCCTAATTTTTAAACTGGATACTGAAAGACAGAGTTGAGATGGCATCATTCTGTGGGAACCAGCACCATGGAATCTTAAAAAAAAACTGACTTATTACTGAAATTAATGGTGCAGAAGTGCTAAATTAAGGATTCATTCAAGGCAATCTTTGAAGAGTCCGTTCTGCAAAATCTGATGTTTGTTTTCTTTATCTCATGCTGGCATCCACTGTTGTAGTTAAAGTTTTGTATAAAAATGTTGCTTTTCAATTTTTCTTTTTTGTTTGGACTTTTCATTAGCCAGAGTTTGTCAATAGCATATTGTTCTATTTTTACTCCTTTTTTTCTTTTTATGCTGGTGAGCTGTCCAAATCATTTCAAGAAAATGAGCTCTGCTAATGCCTTCTGGAGCATGCCCCTTGTAAAACTGCAACTTGCTAATAAAACACAGTGGATTTCATAACCTCCAGTGCTTTGAGAAAGATAAAATGTGAGCTGAATATTTTGGCCATTTTTACACTATTCTCTATTTTTCAGATGTCCTTTCTTCACTGGTTATTTACTTTCCCTTTCCTAAAAAATCACACAAAAGAAAATGGCAAACTTGCTATAGCAACTAGGTTAATAAGGCTGTTTGCTTACTATTCTCTGGAGTGTTTTTATGAAAAAAATAAATAAATAAAACGTAGTCAAATAATTGCACATTGATCAAGAACCTAAAAGTGGTATAGTGGTGAATAAAAGAATGGATAAAGTGGAACCATTAGCATGCTCAATGCCTGTCTGCTAAGCAGGAATTTATATCCACAGTATAGTACAAAGATGGCCATAAAAAATGGAATGCACCACTGTGGAGATATGAGTAAACTGCTAAATGAGTTGATCTCTTTAATTTTTTTAACCACATCTGAACAATTTTAGACTTTTAACTCTCCTTATATAATATATATATATATATATATATATATATATATATATATATATATACTCATTTATTCATTTTTGATATACAAACCTAATTGCTGCCATTTTGGTAAACAAAGAAAATATGCTTTTTTTATTCCAGGTCAAATTATCAAGACAAGAGGAAAGACTTAGAGCAAATAACAGGATATATATCTATCACCTTAGGACATTTTTAGACAGGAGAATGCAATTATTTATATTGAAGCTACTTATTTTATAGGGCAGTAGATACTCTTGTGGTTTCATTGTCTAATATAATGTAATTTTAGGTTAGTTACATATTATTGATCATTTCGTGAAGATGAAGAAGAAGTAGTCCCTTTCTTTTTCTTTTTGTTTTTTTTAAAGATAGGATCTCCCTCTGTCATCCAGGCTGTAAGGTAATGCTTCAATCATCGCTCACTGCAGCCTCCAACTCCTGGGCTCAAGAGGTCCTCCCACCTTAGCATACCAAGTAGCTAGGACTACAGGTTTGCACCGCCTGCCCAGCTAAGTTTTAAAAATCTTGGTAGAGATGGGGTCTCACATGTTGCCCAGGCTGGTCTTGAACTCCTGGCCTCAAGCAGTCCTCCCACCTTGGCCTCCCGAAGTGCTGGGATTACAGGCATGAACCAACCAACCAACCAGGCATGAAATATTTCCTTTTTCACTCACATAATGAGCTACCAAGAGGATGTTATAGTTAAGGTAGTTCATTTTTCATTTCTAACCAATTAATATAATTTATATTCTGTAAATTCAATTCCAATATATCATGTGATTTATACACTTAGTCAAACATGTATAAAATACATAATATAATGTATAAATACAGTGTGTGTAAATATATGCAAATATGTATTATACAGTGAGATCTTTAGGAAAAAAATATACCAAACCTTTGAATTTATAGATAGCATTTATATTCAAAGTAATCCATTGTATTCTTCTCAGTTAGAAGATATACAGATATTAATTTAATTACTTTAAAATAGATGACATTAAATAATGATTTAGAGTGGGATATAGAATTACATATTTCAATTACAAATTTTAAGAACGTTTTAAAAACCTATTACTTGCATCTTTTTTCTGTTCTTCTTTTAGTGTAATATGCAAATGCATGTGAATTTTATCTATTTTAAATTAGATGCCTTAGTAACCATACCTATTTCAAAGCACGAGACAATGTCAAGGCACAGATCTAAAATTTGGGGCTTCCATCTGAGCTTTCAGGTTTTTTTCCAGCTTGTTAAATGGTGGGCATTTTTTTTTTAAATCAAAGACTATCCTAGCTATTTGTATGGAAATACACACACATATACAGACACACACACACACACACTCTCACAAATTCTTCTTGAAAAGAATTGTGTGGCAAGAAATCACTTCTGATAGAATCTCATGATATAATTGAAAACAACTTTCTTTTCCCTAAAGGAACTAATTTTCATGTAGTGAAATAATGAAGCATTAGACTCACCTTGCTAAGATTCAAGCGGACCTTTTAAAATCGATTTCTACTGAAAGCAATGAATATAAATAGTTTAGCAAAGGAAAACACAACAAAAATATATAAACTCACTAACATGCCCTCAGCAAACAGACATTTAAAGCATGGTCTGAGTTTTTTACAACAGCAGAATTGCACAACAAATATACAGCAATAATTGATTAACTTAATGTAATTGCTATTTAACTTTACACATTCCCCAGAGTTTTAGATGAGATTACTTTTCCAGTTAAATGTTATCTGCCATAAAATTGTTGAAGAAAAGGAGAAAAAGAAAACTTGAATCCAATGAAACTGACATAATTTTGAAAAGTTCTCCAGTGGAAAAATGGATTGTCTTGTGTTTCCTCTTATAAATTAATTATTTATAAAATATCACCACATGGACGCACTTGAAATAATTTTTATCTACATATTTTTAAAAAATACTCCAACATCTCCCTTCAAATTTTAAGAATTTATGGATATTTAATGAATGATATCTTAACATTGTCCGGAAGGATGACAGTTCCAAAAATTAGTTACTATGGAACTGGAAACATAGCTCCTGCCAGTGTGGTCACTATACAATTTAAGTATTATCATCATAAATTATAAGAAGGAAAAAAATTGTCAAGAGGTATCATAGAGTAGAATTGTAAGCATTAAGTTGAAAATAAAAATCTTCAAACTTTGCTTCTTATAGATACATTTAATAAAATTACAGGTTTTTCTATTACAAAACATTTTAAACACTTTCCTCACTTTAAAATGATATAAATATACATGTATCATCCTTTAAAACTCTTCAGTATAGTTACGTTTATAGCAAGTAAATAAAATGCAAAATTATCTATGCAAGAATAAAACTATTTGTCCACTGAAATAATTTGGGCAGTTTTATATTTCAATGAATATTTTATGATATTTTTACTTATTGCCTTAGTTTCCCACTCAAATTAATAGCTAACTACAAAAAAATGATGAATTTATGATAATCTGGTAAAAGCTTTACAGTGATGTATAATAGCTATTTTAACCTATAATTTATTCTCTATTTTTTTAAGTATTTTGTATCCACTTCTTTTATGATCCTTCACATAATCTTCAACCTCTGCCTCTCAGGCTCAAGGGATTCTCCCACCTCAGCCTCCCAAAGTAGCTGGGACCACAAGCACACGCCACCAGACTGGACTAATTTTAGTATTTTTTGCAGAGATGGGATTTTGCCACCTTGCCCAGGCTTGTCTTGATCTCCTGAGCTCAGGTGATATGCCCACCTCAGCCTCCCAAAATGCTGGGATTACAGCTGTGAGTCACTGTGCCCAGCCGACATAGTCTTTCTATTCTAACTTTATGTTCTATATGTTTGAGCACAGCTTTCTATTCATATCAATTAGGTAAAGTTAGTTTATAGAGTTGTTAGATATTCTATATGCTAACTAATTTTGTCTCCTTGTTATAGCAGTTACTGAGAGAGAGAAATGTTAAACTCTTCAATATGATAATGTGCATTTTATAAAATATTAATTTTTATGAATTTCAGGAAGTGTATATTTCATATATACATATGAGCTTTTATGTATGTCTGTGTGTATCTATCTTCTATCTACCTGTATCTGTCTATCTATCCGTCTATCTATCTATCTATCTATCTATCTATCTATCTATCTATCTATCATCTATCTACCTACCTACTACTTTTCAAAACTGATAGTTTTGAAAGAATTGAAGGTGACCATAGACCTACTTCACTTCTTTCATCAGTCAGATATGGCCTGATTATGGAGAGTTTAACTATTTTGCCCCAAATTAAAAAGATAATTAAAAAATAAAGTGAAATATCTCTAAAATTGGTTTCCTCTTGTACTCCTTTGGATAAGCCATTTAAATATTATGTATTTTATGTGTGCATAGCCCAACATTTATATTCATGTCACCCCCTTTTTAATAATTTGTCAGTATTTGAATATATTCACCTGTATTTTATATATATTTTTGTTCATATTTGTATATCATCAATTTTTATTTGATGTCTCTGTGTACATGTGTGTGTGTGTGTGTGATATGTGTGTGTGTGTGTGTGTGTGGCGCTCACCCAGAAAGATGCATATTAGATCCTTTATAGTAGAGAAGAAAGCATGCTAGAATTTAAATAATAAAACATAACATCTCTTTTAAAATGAATGTTTCAGCATTGTGCAAATATGATACTTTCTGGACTTCAGAACTTCCCCTGTATTATGATAGAACTGAAGTAGGCAATTGTACCTATTGTAAAACTCACAGTTTAAGAATACTTACTATGGATTAAGTACTGCTCCAAGAACTTTATATAAATTAACCCATTTAATCCTCACCTAATATTTATGTAGTGACCATCATGATCATTTTTATTTTACACATGAGGAAAATAAACTCAGAATCAAATGACTTGTGAGAAGGCAAGGTGGAGGCCGGACGCAGTGGCTCATGCCTGTAATCCCAGCACTTTGGTAGGCTGAGGCGGGCAGATTGCCTGAGATTGAGAGTTTGAGACCAGCCTGACCAACATGGAGAAATCCCATCTCTACTAAAAACACAAAAATTAGCCAGATGTGGTGGCGCATACTTGTAATCCGAGCTACTTTGGAAGCTGAGGCAGGAGAATCGCTTGAACCCGTGACATGGAGGTTGCAATAAGCCAAGATGGCACCATAGCACTCCAGCCTGGGCAACAAGAGCAAAGCTCTGTTTCAAAAAAAAAAAAAAAAAAGAAGAAGGCAAGGTGGAATTAAATATAAGCAATATGTCTCCTCAAGCTAGGATCTCAACCACTGTGTGATATATACATTATTAAAAATATCTAAGGTCTAGTTCTCTGATGAATTTGTCAATTCTTATCTGATTTATATATAAAATTAGAACATACGAAAATTAAGAACATTACCTTAAGTTTAACATATTTCAATCTTTTAACTGCAATTCAGTGTCTCAAAAACTGTTAATATAACCAAATAATTAGCTACTCCTTTTAATGTGACTGGACTAATAAGGCTTCTAAATCAGATTTCTTTGTTTTCTTGGTTGACTTGGCTCAATAAGCACCTTAGTAAATACTTAAATAATCATATTAGGAATAGGTTTCAGGCAAAATATTTATAAATATTTTTTGGAAGTATGTAATACTTTTATCAAACTTCTGGCATTTAAAAAGTTTTATAAGGTCCTCAAATGTTCCTAGTAATGTTTGTTAGTTTGTTGTTGCCAGAATAACATTTTATGATCTTATAGGATCATATTCTAAAAGAAGAAATTGCTCATGAAAAATTTGTATGGCTTTATCAAACAAAATACTTTAATAGGGAAGAATAGCAGATAATATATAATTAAAATAATTTATATAAAATAGCTACTAAATAATAATCAAACTTCATAGTGAATAATTTTGATTTTTACTTAATTCAGTTAAGCTACAAATTAAAAGTAATTCAAAAGTACCTACTAACTCTCTGTGTGTTTTTTAAAGAGTACTATCTCTGTGCTCTTAGAATTCCTTATTTTTATTCAAGGCCAAAATTTAATTAAGAGAATGTAAGTAGTAGCTCAGTGTTTACTCTATGCACCAATATGAATAACTTTTCTCAGTTAGGATACTATTATCTAGGCTAATTTAGAAGCAATTTCAAAATCAATATTGAGACCCCTTCAGGAAAACAGACTACTTTTTCATAGCAACCCCCAACTGTCACATTGCCCTTTAAACTACTTCTGCCACTTGAGACACGTGAAGGT
The DNA here is from genome assembly GCF_007565055.1 of Rhinopithecus roxellana. Classification (NCBI taxonomy): domain Eukaryota; kingdom Metazoa; phylum Chordata; class Mammalia; order Primates; family Cercopithecidae; genus Rhinopithecus; species Rhinopithecus roxellana. The sequence goes on from NC_044549.1 coordinate 4,487,707, forward strand.
CCTTATTGGGTCTCCCTGTCCAGCTGGGTGTGTGTATATACAAGGCTGTGAATATACACACATGTATTATGTAACACACACATGGTGCACAGTAGAGAAATGATTATTTCTGGTTTGTATATATCACACTTAATACATTGCTGAACGTGGAATTTTTTATTTTGGCATTTTATCCCTAAATGACTTACAGTGTCTGGTTTCAAAATCATACTGTACTTCTCTTGATTCATAGAGGAATAGACAGCAGAGAAATAAAGTATATTAAGATAATCAGCAAGCTGGAGGGTATAGAATAGAACAGGGGATTGCAAAGCAGTGGGCAAACAAAACAAAATACATTTCTAAAATATCATTAAGTACAGAAAGGTAGTGGTGGTGGGGGTTGGGTAAATGCTGGAAGAAACAAAAATTGCCACAAGCAAGATTTACCATAATCATTTGAGGAAAGCTTGTGCCAGGATATTAAATCTGCCTAGGAGACCTGAGCTCAAGGCCTTTTGGGGAAGTAAAGCAGAATAGACAGACAACGATTTGGTAACGTATCACCGGAGGACTCAGATCTCATAAGACGTGATGAGATGATAACAAAAAGAGTAAAGAAAATAATACACCCTGTTGCGATCCAGAACATGTGCATAAATTTTTTTTTTTGATTAAAAACATCTTAGACATTTTGTCTCTTTGGTCTTTAGCGAATTGCTGAATGTGTTTTATATCAGCATATCAACAATGCAATGGCACTAGAGATTTCCATTAGGGTTAGAATTACCAAATAATTATTTAAAAATACCAACATTCAAAAATTTCAAAGGGACATTCATGAGTTTCATTTTCCCAAAGCAGTGATGCAGGAAGATAGGTTTTCCTGTGTGTAATCTTGTGCAAAATATGATTTATCTGGAACAGACTAGGGATGGGTAGGTGGGGCTTGGGGGGGGAGATGCCAAGAAGGGTGATCCCTTCAAAACCTGATATGGACATTTTATAAACTCCTTACTAAATTCTGACTTTAATTTTTATACTGTTATTCATTATACTGAATAATAATTAAGTATATATAATAATATATATACTGTTATATATTATATATATAATAATAATAATATAATATACTAATATAATACTAATATATAATATATAATATATATTATACTATATATATACTATATAATATATAATATATAATATATATATTATAGTAATACTAATATATAATATATAATATACTAATTATAGTAATACTAATATATAATATATAATATACTAATATAATAATAATAATATACTGTTATTCATTATACTGAATAATAAGTTTATAAGTTCAATTTTATATTAGTTTAAATTCTCTTATCTTTTTCGTTAGTTGTTGAACGATGTCTATGTGAAAAGAATTTTTTTTTTTTATATGTCACTCATTTTACGCTGTGTCTGACCAGGCAAGTGATATAACATATGTCCTAAAGTGTAGAGAAATTGCAGACAAGTAAGTTTCATTAAATAATGTGCTCACCATATGTAGACCCATATCCCTGAGTGCTACAGAACTCAGGTTTGAGGTTAATTAGCTGACCAGTTTGGAAAGAAGTAAATGTTGGCTTGTCGCTACTACATGTAGGAAACAGGGAACTGCATTCTTAGAGCAACCTACAAAGAAAGAAAAGGTTTATTTTTTTAAATACTTCATAAAAAATGGACATATTTATGCATCCATTTATTTATTATGACTTCTGTGCCTTTAGATAAACAAAGTTAAGACTATTGTTTTCAAACTTTTCTATTTCTGGTTGGTGTCCATTTTTATGTGGTCATACTTTCTCAAAACGCTTATGCCTGGGGGCATGATTTACTTCGAATGTGGTGCAAGTTGAATTAAAATTACATACTATTGGCAAGGTTAGAAGATGAAATTCTATTTACAAATCTGTGCCCCCTTAAATATTTAATTGGGATCATCTTCATTAAAATTATTGGCACATAAAGTTATTTTTTGAGAAGAGAGACTATTTGGGCTAAAATATAATACTTATGAAAAATAAACACCTCTTCCCTTACCAAGGATGGCAATATATTAAGAATTTCTTCTCTGCATGGTTATTCCCAGAATTTTTATTTTCCAAATTTAGGCAAATAATTTGAAAGGAAAAAAAACTTTCCTTCATATTATGAGTAAAAGTGACACTAAAAATTAATCCAGCTTACAATTAACTAATTATCAGCTACCTTCACTAACATGCGCATCTTTATCATTCTGATTTTTGCAAATGTTTTCATTTTAGAGCTTTTCCAATTCTTTTAACATGATTTAGTGCTAATCGATTTTACTCAGACAATTCAGAAAAATGATATATACTCTACCAGTATTTTCCTTGTGTGTGTGTGTGTGTGTGTGTGTGTGTGTCTGTGTGTGTCTGTGTCTGTGTCTGTGTGTGTGTATTCTAGAATTTGAAATGGAAAGAAAATGTAAGGGATAGGCCTGTAGATCTCAGCGGTTACTTGGCATATCAATGACCCCTGTAAACAGGCTGAGCCTCTACCTGTACCAAAACAGATTGCTTGAACCCAAGATCGCTTGAATCCAGGAGGTCAAGGCTGCAGTGTACTCATGCCACTGTTCTCCAGCTTGGGCAACAGGGGAAGACCTTGCCTCTTAAAAAAAAAAAGAAAAGAAAAAGAAATGCCACGTCCAGGCCCTGACCTTTCTTTGAGGTTCTGATTTATGTGGCCAGGATGCTGGGGAGAGTAGGGAGAGGGGCTAGAAATAGGTATGTTTTAGGGTTTTCAAAATAAAAAATCCAAACATAGGACTTAATTGCTTAATTATAACATTAATAAATGTATCATTTTGATGTATCAAATGTATCATTCCGTTAGATACATCAAATGTATACACTTGATTTTTTTTTTTTTTCTGTTTTTTGAGACGGAGTCTCGCTCTGTCGCCCAGGCTGGAGTGCAGTGGCCGTATCTTAGCTCACTGCAAGCTCCGCCTCCCGGGTTCATGCCATTCTCCTGCCTCAGCCTCCCAAGTAGCTGGGACTACAGGCGCCCGCCACCTCGCCTGGCTAGTTTTTTTATTTTTGGATATTTTTAGTAGAGACGGGGTTTCACCGTGTTAGCCAGGATGGTCTCGATCTCCTGACCTCGTGATCCGCCCATCTCAGCCTCCCAAAGTGCTGGGATTACAGGCTTGAGTCACCGCACCCAGCCTACGCTTGATTTTATATGTATCATTTAATATACCTCAGGTCTGATTTGGCCTGAGATCCAAATCAGGCCATTTGTCCTGTCGTTCAACTCCAACAGGATTTTACTTTTCCTGAATTTATGGCATTGTAATCTTCTCTTTTGAGAACTCTATGAATGTAGCTTACTCATGACACTCTTTCTATTACCATTCTTTCACACATTTCTGACTTTACTTGAGAATAAAGGAAATGTTAGCATGGGCTATGTGATACTCAAAACATTTCCAGCTACATTCAACACTGGCAAGCTGTCTACATATTTCATAAGCAGGTTATCTGGGAAAAAAAAATCCGTGAAATTCCATACTCTACATGGGGCAGTCAGGTCAACTGACCAAGGGGAACCTTTTTGAAGAAAAAGGAGAAAGAGTCTGAGAATCAGGCATATTTGGCTTTGACTTAAGCAAAAACACTTGTCTTCAGGTGACAAGTTATTGAATGTCTATGTGGGCCTTGGCTTTCTCAAGTGAAATGTGAATGATTATTCATTCGTAATCCCATACCATAAATATTAGTTTTCTTCCTTCACTAACTTCCCAAATTGTGCTGATATCATCATTCTTCAACTGTGACACAATATTATGACATTTTTCTAATACAATAAAAATAATGTTAACACATTTTTGCACAGTAGAAAAATGTTGTCAGGCTTTTTCCACAGTATCTATGATTGTAATGGTAGGCTACACATTTTATTTTATTGATGAGAATAATGATCACTTTTATAAAGCCGAAAATACGCTTAAATTCCTTAACAGCTAATTCACACATCAATTTGGAATGAATGTATATCTATTTTCTGACAGCTGGATTATATAAGAAATTAGGATATATCTATTTTTTTACATATCTTTTTTTTAATGAAATATTTGCTTTTACTTAAGGTAACAAAATAAAACCTAATTTCCCAATGGTTATTTAGTCAGCATCAAATTTATTTGCTTCAGTGTCGTCCTAATGTCCACCCCATTCTCTTTACTTACTTATCCGTGATTGCAAAGTCAGTAGGCTCTGAATTGTTTGTTTCCCTCGACAGGATACTTTACACAAGAATTAGAGAAAGACAATAGCTACTTATGGAGTAGGGAATGTGACTATATCTCCCCTTTTCTCTGAAACACAAGATTCATATAGTTAACATATTTCATATGTGACTAATAATGCATAGTCCTCTCTTCTAACTTCTCAATGCCTATGGATCTTCTTGATTCTTCACTGCACTGACAATGTTGCTAACGCTAATTGGGAGAGTTTTGAATCATCCCTTAAGATACTTTACACTTGGTATAGTTTCTAATATTTCTTCTTTGAATGTTATTTCATTCAAACTGCCACTAAATTAAAACCCTCTATTAATTTCTAATCATGATGTCTATTATTGAATTTAATATCAAAGAACAATTTTATTCTTTATATTCTATATATTGTTAAGACTATATAGCACTTTAGAGTTGTGAAAAACTAAAATTTAAAACAGCTTACATTTATTTTGAAACAAGATATAAATAGAAAACCTGATGAGTTACATGGAGATAATTAAAATTACATCAGTCAAATAATTAAAACATCTAATGATACGCATGGGATACAAATAAGAAACACAAAAAAGCAAATACTTAATATATTAATATAGCAATTAGACATATTAATTCATATATATAAGAATATGTTAATCTAAACTAGAGGTCAGCAAACTTTTATTCATGAGGCGCCAGAGGGTAAGGCTTCTTTGCACTACTTAACTCTGCTGTTGTAGCAAAAAAGCAGCCATACACAATATATAAATGAACAAGTTAGGCTGTGTTCCAAAAAAACTTAATTTACAATAAGGGCCCATGGTGGATTGCCTTTCCTAAAACTAGGTAGTAATTGCAAGCTCACAAATTCTGATTGAAAAAGTTTCCTAGTTCATGTTTAGTGAACTGGACACTTAATCTAAACTGATCCATAATCAGCTTGGTTTTGTAATTAGACGGGTCATTGTGCACAGTGATAATATTAAGAAGAACAATCGTGAGCTCTTTTTTGCAAATGGACACTTTAAAACTTGGGGAAACATTTTTAGAGGAAGGCTACTAGGAGGAGGAAAGAGTATAAATATGTCACATTCCATTTTTATTAATAAATATGTTTAAAACATTTCCTTAGATATTGATTTTTCTTTTCTTTTCTTTTCTTTTTTTTTTTGAGATGGAGTCTCACTCTGTAGCCCAGGCTGGAATGCAGTGGCACCATTTCTGCTCACTGCAACGTCCGCCTCCTGGGTTCAAGAGATTCTTTTGCCTCAGCCTCCCGAGTAGCTGGAACTACAGGCATGCACCACCACGCTTGGCTATTTTTTTTTTTTTTTTTTTTTTTTTTTTTGTAATTTTTAGTAGAGACAGGGTTTCACCATGTTGGCTAATCTGGTCTCGGACTCTTGACCTCGTCATCCGCCTGCCTCAGCCTCCCAAAGTGCTGGGATTACAGGTGTAAGGCACCGTGCCCAGCCTGATATTTCATTTTAGTATAACACGTTATATCAGTAAAATATCCCACATTAAGAATAATTTGATAAATATGCATATATGCACCCACATTTATACATCTGTACCTACATAGGTATATACAAGTACCTAAGTACACATATCAGCTTGCTAGTTTATTTGGTGTCAGTGACATATTTATCCCTATATATGTTTATGTATTGTTTCAAGTTTAATTATTTCCGATGAATGTCTGGGTGCATTATTCAAGTACGATTTTTCAGTTTCTAGAATGGATTTCTATTTGCCTGGCACTGAAAATATAAGCAAGAAATGTAAACTCGTCCCCATATCTTTGCTTTTCAGGAGGTATCACTGCAGTAGATCCGTACAACTGACTCCAATACTGTGAAGCTCATATTGGATTTCAATGTGTGTCTTTAAAACCCCAAGCATGGTCCAATTTTCTGAATTATTCACACATAATCACTCCAGGGGATTACATTTAAGCGTGATGGGAAAGTGCCTTAAAGTAGGCAGCCGTATAGAGTCTTGCCCTTTCTAGGTATTCAGAATACATTAAGGATGATGATAACGTAGCATTCATGCCCTGAGTGTGTTAAATTCATGTATTGAGAGA